>NC_035173.2:8615273-8623230 GCF_001659605.2 Manihot esculenta
TGAAAAAATTAAAAAAAAAGTATATTTTTTAATATGTATAAAAAGTAAAGTGAATAAAATTATAAAAGGAAGAGAATAGTATATATAGAATAAGAATTCAGATAATTTAGATATCTCTTTAAAATCTAAATCATATTTGCATCGTATTAGTATCGGTAAGTATTTACTCTATTTATAAGAATTAAACTCGCAATTTTATTTAAAAGAGAAGAGTATTTTACCATTCATTCAACAGATAAAGTTATAATAATAAATAAGTCCTTAATTTTTCATTCTTAATGTGATCAATTTGCCCTCAAATATTTGCAATGGCAATTATGCTCTTATTTAAATGAGATAAAAGAAAAAAATGATGCAAGGTGTTTTTCCTCAAGTCCCTCACTAATCCTATATCACTCGCCTTTTCTTCTCTCATGCAACACCATCAATTCCGTCGTTACTCACCATTGGGCCATGAGCATGCAAGCTATACGAAGGCCTTCCAACTGTGAAAATCTTGTCAATTCTAACATCATTTGTGTCACTCAAATTTTTATTTGTCTATCTGAGAAATTGGCCACCGAGGTGCACATCAATACACCCTTTATTACTCCTATTGTGCATTGAAGCGATAGATGGAATCCTACGGGCCACGGATCGGAGGTGGGGTTCTTTCAAGTGGTGAACCTGAACCATGGGAGATGGACAATTGAGTGCTGGAAGAGATATTAGCGGTGGCGCGTAGATTCCACAAGTTGCCAAGGAAGATAAAGGAAAAGTACTATACTGAAGAATTGATGAAGAAGGTGAAGTCTGTTTGTCTAATTTCGTACTATTGTAACATTTTGACCTTTACATCTCTTCAAACTCCTATAATTAGGAAACTCTCTTTGTATTTTGGAGGACACTCTATTTTGCATCTCAACCATAATGGAATATTGAGCTGTAGAAAGATAAAAAAAAGAGTGAAGTTTTTATGAGCTTTGGACTACTAGAGAGCCATTTATGATGGTAGCTCTACGAATTACTATCATTAAAATATTAAGAGAATAAAATATAACAATCTCATATTTACTCAGATATACTTACCAAGTTAAATCCGTGAGTGAGTACCGAAAGAGCATTATTATCATTAAAGAAAAATAAATATTCATTTAATATAAGACTAATTCTTAATTGTGTCCATTATTAATTGAATGATGTATTTGTTAAATAAGATTAAAAGTTAAGGATTTATTTGTTATTAAATTTAATTCAGGGGCTAATTTATAAATTTTATTAAAATTTAGAGATTTGAGTGTAAATTGTCTTTAAATTTAGAATAAATTATATTTTAATTACTGAATTTTAACATAATTAACAGATTGATTCTTGTATTTTTAAAACTGAGCACTTAAATTTTTCTATAAACAGTTCGTCCAAATTAGAGGTATCTCCATCTATTTTTACAGTTTGATCACTTTTTTTAAATGGATAAACTACACTTGAATTCTTAAATTTTAACATAATTAATAGATCAATTTTATATATTTAAAATCGTATACTTAAATCGCTCTATGATCAACATTTTCATTTATTATAATTTAAATATTTTGATTCTTCATTTTTTATTATAAATAACACTTAAGTCCCTATTAACTTTTATTTATAATATTTTATTTAACTAATTTTTAACATTTTTTATTTTTTAATATCTATTTATTAAAATATTTCAATATTTATAATTTTAAAATTTTCAAAAAATACTTATAATTTCATATATTTTTAAGTAGTATTTGTGACTTTTAAGTAAGTTATAAATTTTTATAAAGAGTATTTTAGAAAAAAATTATAGTTTCAAAAAAAGTTTGATAAATTATTAATTTTAAATTAATATCTATAATAAATAAAAAAAATTATTTAAAATTTTAATTTTAGAATTAATTCAATAATTATATTAAAATTTAGAAATTAAAATATAATTTACGAAGAATTTAAATATTTATAAAAATATTTTAAATATTTAAAATATTTATACTCCTTTAACCGATTAACTAATAAAATTATGAATAGAAAAATATTCCTATCAAATGAAATAATTATATATGAATTTAAGTATTTGTATGTGTTTATTTTAAAATTATAAAGAATTATATGTTAATTATTTTAAATTGTATGAATTAAAATATGATTTATTCATAAATTTAAATTAAGAGAAATTATATCTAATATTTTTAAATTTATTTTTAGAAGGGAAACATTCATTTATCCCTAAAAAATTAAAAGAGTTAAATTAATTTTGTTTAAAAGATATAAAAAACTTATTAATTTTTTTATAACCTTAAAAAATTAAAACTTAAATTTCATAAATAGGTTGCTCCTTTTTTTTTCTTTTCTTTTTATCTTTTTTCTATCCAAACATAAAACCCGTAACAAAGAACTAGGCAGAGCAAAGAGGAAGATTTTGTTTTCCAGAGAGAGAGGGAGAGAACGAGGGAGGCTCTTTTCTATTTATGTAAAGAAGCAAATGTTTCCAAATTTTATTTTGTTTCTGTTTTTTCAATTCTTTACTTATTAGATTCTCTTTTGTTTTTCTGCGTCTTCTGTTGTTTTTTTTCTAATTAAATCTTTTTCTGGGTAACCCCCTCCTCTCTGCTTCTCTCTGTCTCGATTGAAATACAGAAAAGTATATTAGGGTTTTATCAATTGCAGATCAAAGCCCAGAAACCTCAGATTTTCTGGGGTTTTCTCTAACCTTTTTCAGATCTCTCTTGTTAATATAAGTTTGTTTCGTCTTCTGTTTGTCTTACCCTTCAATTCAAAATCAGAAAAGTTCACGAAATTTTCGTCTTTTTGAATTGTGACTTATGGTCTGTAGCGAAACATGCATAAACTTGTTTGTATTTCCTTTGTTGAATTATTTTGTATAACGTTGTTTTCTTTTTAAATGTACAATTTGGACTGGGGTTCTATCGATCAGCTATGAAAATGCCTTGGTGTTGAGGAGTTTTCAGGTGGGGGCTTTGATTTTTTTGTTGAGCTAAATTAGGATTAGGGCTTGGGTTAGGGTTAGGGCTTAGTAGATATGATCAAACAGATATTGGGCAAGCTACCTCGAAAACCCTCAAAATCATCGAATAATGACTCAAACAATGATGCAGCTGTCAATGCCTTCTCGTCTCTGAATTCTTCCCATGGACCCAATTCCATAAACGCCTCAAAGTCGTCATCGGTTTCTGCAAAATCCAATTCGGGTTCTGGCGCTGCACGCATGAACAATGGGACCATTGCCCCACAGAATAAATCTAATCAAGGGAAAAAATCGTCCACCGTTGCAGGCCAAGTGGGTCCCATTTCGGCTTCTGGAGTTTACGAGCCATTGCCTAACTTCAGGGATGTTCCTAGTTCGGAGAAGCAGAATCTCTTCATTAGAAAGTTGAATATGTGCTGTGTTGTGTTTGATTTTAGTGATCCATCTAAAAATCTCAAGGAGAAAGACATTAAAAGGCAGACTTTGCTGGAGCTTGTTGATTATATTTCTTCAGTGACATCAAAGTTCAGTGAGGTGACGATGCAAGAAATTACAAAGATGGTGGCAGCTAATCTGTTTAGAACACTTCCTTCTGCGAATCATGATACCAAGATTCTAGAAACTTATGACCCAGAAGAAGACGAACCGACCATGGAGCCAGCGTGGCCTCATCTTCAAATTGTGTACGAGTTTCTTCTGAGATTTGTGGCTTCAACAGAGACTGATGCGAAGCTTGCAAAGAGGTATATTGACCATTCATTTGTGTTGAAATTGCTAGATTTGTTTGATTCTGAGGACCAAAGGGAGAGGGAGTATTTGAAGACTATACTGCACCGCATTTATGGGAAGTTTATGGTACATCGGCCATTTATTAGGAAAGCTATAAACAATATTTTTTATCGCTTCATATTTGAGACTGAGAGGCATAATGGGATTGCAGAATTGCTTGAGATATTGGGCAGCATAATTAATGGGTTTGCCTTGCCATTGAAGGAAGAGCACAAGCTTTTCCTTGTAAGGGCATTGATTCCTCTTCACAAGCCCAAGTGTGTATCAATGTACCATCAACAACTTTCATATTGCATCACTCAATTTGTGGAAAAAGATTTTAAGCTTGCAGATACTGTAATTCGGGGTCTTCTAAAATATTGGCCCATAACTAATAGTTCCAAGGAGGTTATGTTCCTTGGTGAGTTGGAGGAAGTGTTAGAAGCTACCCAGGCAGCAGAATTTCAGCGTTGCATGATTCCTTTGTTCCGTCAAATTGGCCGCTGTCTCAACAGCTCACATTTTCAGGTATGAATTTAGAATGGTTATACTTTGTGTTACTAGCCTTTGTTGTTGGTGCTTAATGATTGCTACTTGTCATTTTTTATGATGTTAGTCAACTATGGACTATTCTTTCCTTTATTGCAAGCTCAACTGTGATTCACCATTTTTGCTGCATTCATTGGATTCAATTAATTGTAATTGCAAGGGTCACCTGGATTTCAAATGGAATAATGCACTTTATCCTTATAGTTTAAAATATATTAGAAAGAAAGAGATATAACAAAAATTAAATACGGCCATTTAATTTCAATAACTACCATAATCAGAAAGCCTCTGATTGCATGTTAGTAAGACATTGTACTTATTAGTGAGAAGAATGCTTTATAATGGAATAATAGATTCTTATTATATTAAGTGGTTTTAGTTATAAATTATGAACTTTTGATTTGTAGATAATGATTATAATTTTGTACGTGTTGAATCTCATACTTAAATTTAATCAAATAATTAAATACTAAAAAGGATTAGAATATGTTACTATAAAATGTTATAATTTGACAACTATAATTAGAGAAGTAAATCAACAAGAATAAGAAAAAGGAAAAAAGAAAATAAAGAAAAGGAGAGGGCAAGGAAAAACGAATGGCTACAGGAAAAAAAGAAAAGCTAAATAAAGGCTTTATTTGGATTTTTCGCAGTAAAAATGAAGTGAAATCTTAAATTTTGAAGTTTTTGAGGTCTAACAATCTTTTGGAAAAAGAATAAACTGTAATTGATAGATTCAATATCGAATCTTAAGATCCATTTACAATTCTGTGCATTTAATATTCATCCCATATATTTGAATTGCTAGGATGAAAAATTGAATGAGATTGATAATCATAAGATTCTAACAACAGTGAGCTGCATAAAATGTATACAAGAATGTCTTTTACTTGTCTACATGGTAATTACTATTTGTTCTTCATCCACTACATATGATATGGATATTAATCTTCAAGTCCTAAGTATATATTCCTACATTTTGGACTTATGTGGAAAATTATCATTGTTTAATGCCATTTCTATAAGCAACTCCTTTCTGGAGTCCACTGATTTAAGATGCACTTTATATATATAAGCTTTCATTACCTCTCAACTGTTAATGATTATAGCAGAACAACACTAGTTCCGCGCATCTCTTTGAAGGGTAAATGTATAAAGCCTAGGGTTAAACTTTTGGTTGATCTTAATGTTAGAAAAATGGGATTAGAATATTTTACTTGGAAAAATATAGTGTTAATTTGTGATAGAAAAGTGGAAATGCACTTATCTTTTGATGGTTCAATAATTAGAGAAAAATGCTTTATGTCTACATGCAGAGACTGACAATATATATTTTAAGAAAAGAACAGTTGGAAAATATCCTTTACAAAGACCTTAAGAGCAGCAGCTTAAGCCTTTGTACTTCTATTCCTTAAAAAATGTGACTAGTTTGCATGCAACTTATAGCATGCATAACGCACAAAGGGATCATCTTCCACTTCTTATTGTTGCTGATTTCCTTGTATTCCCTGCCATCTGCTTAAGATTTAAGAATATCCCAATAAATTGAAACCACAGAAAATGCTGGGAACTGTAATCTATAGCTACTAACCAATGCAAAAAGAGATGCTCCTGTAGTTCATCACTCTTTTGTATGCATCATCACTCAAGAGTAAAATGCTTTCTTTTAATTAAGTTATGAATGGTGTGGATCTTCCCAAAGCATGTGGGCTGAGTATGAAGCGACTGTAGCAGTCCTGCCTTCATGGAATTGCTTTCCTCATGTTCTAAGAAGCTTTGTCTCAAACTTTGTAATGGTGGGTCCCCAAAACTAAAAAAAGAAAAAGGTCTTATGTCGTCGATAACATGAGTTTGTCATTGATAGGAATGAACAAATCTGCAACAGGCAATCAGTGATGGAACCATTAAATTTTCAAGCGTGTAAAAACAATTTGTTCTTTTTGTTCAGCACTTATATGATACTAGATGATGAAGAAGGTGTTTTGTGCTATAAAATATTGTTGTCCAATTCAACTTCTCATTAAGGATTCAGCAGTTACTACTTTTGTGGTGAGGTTAAAAGCAAGATTCATAGATGGCTAAGGTTTAAATGCAATGTGTAAATACGTGGTGAATAAATGTATGAGAAGTCAAGAAAATGGATATTTAACTGAGAGTTTAATGTGGGGTTGGTTATTCAAATTCATGGGAATTGTATGCGAGTTCAGTATGAAGAAATACCTGGCTTGTTGAAGGGAGCGTGTCATAAGCCGGTGCTAGGAGACGTCCATCACAATAAACCATAGTGCCATACGTGTCTGTTGTCACAGTTGGTGTGATATTTTGAATTTTCGTGTATCTTAAATTTGGTTTCCCTGGCAGGTGGCTGAACGTGCATTGTTTTTGTGGAACAATGATCACATAAGGAATTTGATCACACAAAACCGTAAAGCAATACTGCCTATAATCTTCCCTGCTTTGGAGAGAAACACAAGAGGTCACTGGAACCAAGCTGTTCAGAGTCTAACACTGAACGTGAGGAAGATATTCTCAGATGCTGATCAAGAACTTTTTGATGAGTGCTTGGTTAAAATCCCAAGAGGATGAAGTAAAGGAGAGAGATATACAGGAGAAAAGAGAAGCAACATGGAAGAGATTGGAGGAGGTGGCAGCCTCAAAGTCCATAAGCAATGAGGCTGTGCTCGTCTCAAGATTTGCCTCCTCTGTAGCAATTGCATCTGCAACAAGTCCATGTGCTACTGCTGGTTGTTGAGCGCCTCGGTGGGTGTTTAACTGTTGAAGTTACCTCTTTTTGTGGTTGAACGATACATGAGGGGATCTCATTGGCATGATAGGGAAACTGTTGCTTGGCTTATTTCCTGGGCTTCTCATATCATCTCATCAACAGGATAAGCGCATGCAGGGTTCTGAGGGAACAGGTTTATTCTATTTTTGGATGGTCTGGGCTCATTCAGTTTTATTTTCTCTTCAGCCATTAAAGTGTATGTGTGTATTATAAGGGATGGGATTGGTTTATAGAGGCAGTCTTTCAGATTTCCTACCTGATAATATTTATTTTCTGTAATGATGCAAAGAGGAATTTTCCTTCTGTGTTTCAGCTTCGATCTCTTTTGTCTTTGTCTAACAGTAGACCTTTTGTTTTTTATTCCCTTTCTTCCTAAATGTCGTTTATAGGAGTTTAGTTCTGCAAGTTCGCAGGGGTATATGTGGAATGGTTAAACTGGGTAGAAAAATTTGCTCCTTGATCCCTGCAAGTGAGATTCTGTTCTGTCTACTTGCTGCATTTTTGTCTAATGTTTCGACAAGCACTGTTGTAAACAATTTGCAACTTTGGTTACTTCTAAGTAGCGAGCTGAATATGTTTCAAATCTGAAGAAACAAGTTGAACTTCATGATCAAGAAATTCAGCCAATAGGACCAAGTGCTCATACATGTAATGTCAACATTCAATTGATTTATTTTTTTAAAAAATTAATTTTCTTGTTTGAAATTAATTTTTTTTTAATAATTAAAAATAAAAATATAGTTCATTTAATTTAAAAATTTTTATTTTAAAAGATGAAATCTTAAATTTGAATTTTTTTACGAGATGAATAATGCCAAAGGAATAATTAATGGTTCAATTCCTCCCTCTTGCAGTTTACTGCCACA
>NC_035173.2:8629330-8701312 GCF_001659605.2 Manihot esculenta
AAGGAAGGCTGCGCGAAAATGCACTGCGGAAGGAAGTTGGTGCGCGCGGTTTGGTCTCCGAAAGGGAAGGAGGCACAGATTATGCTTCCTAAATAAGTTTAGATGCTGACCTTACTTCCTAATTAGCGTAGAGGCTGCCCAAGATGTTGCCCATGTGCAACTTGCTATCCAAGTTGTTGCAGAAAAGGAAGATGGCGCGCAGATGGCTCTCAAAAGAGGAAAGCGCGCAGATTGTTTCTGAATAGGAAGGATGCATGAATTTTGATCTTCAAAGGGGAAGATATGCTGTCCATACATTCCTTTTTAGGTGGAGCCTCTTTTGAAATTTGAATGTTGAACGCAGAAGAGGAAGAGCATCTCTTTGAGATCTTGCTGTCTAAATAGGAAGATATGGCTGTTGCAGTGTGTGCACATCTTTGAACAAGGAAAGAAAGATCTGCGATTTGAATTTCAAATAATCTTCTGACTGAGCTTTCCTTGTTTGCTTTTGCTTCTGCACTTTCCTCATTTGGAAACTTTCCTTTTCTGGAAACTTTCCTTATTTGGAAACTTTCCTTTTTTGGCACTTTCCATATTTGGCACTTTTTGGCAGTTTTAAGAGCATTTTCTCCGGATTGTCTCTTTACAACTAATATCTGCAAAACATAATTAAAACCACAAAATTAAGCAGAAAAGATGTAAATAAACATCAAGAACATAATGATAAAATGGACTAAAATATGCTCTATCATCATGGCTCGTTGATCTGCATTCAAACGCTGGAATAACAGCCCAATCCATGTAGAAATTGAATGAGCATCACTCCACCGGCCTAATCCGCTGCGTAACCATAAGGCCTTAGCAAAGGAGCAGTTGTACAGACTATGATTTATTGTTTCATCACATTCAGCAGATACTGGACAACAATTCTGCACTTCGACCCTATGTTGAACAAGTCGTGATAGCACAGAAGATGGTTTGATACCTCCCTCCATACAAAATTCAAGATCTTCTTTAGCACATCCACCTTCCACAGGCCTAACCACAAATATGCAGAAATAGAAGGTAAGTGGTATAGGCCATTTACCAGTAACCTGTAGCCATTCTTTATCGAATAAATCCCTCCTCCAACCAGAACCAAGAATCATCAATGGTAGTGTAACTGACCGGGATCCTCAGGATTGCTGCTTTCTCTTCCGAAGAAAACAATGAATGTAGGGCCTTATTATCCCATGATAGGTTATCCTCCCCTCTAATATCTACAACCACCAGATCTGCAACACCTGAGTTGTTTGTAGAGGTGATCTGAAAACCTTGTAGTGAAGAAATCCATGGGTCTGAAAAAACCAAGGTTTCAGCTCCTGATCCAATCCTTTTCAAACAGCCCCTCCTTAATAATTCCTGAGAAGCCAAAATACTCTTCCAAATGAAGCTAGGATTGGATCCTAGCTTTGCCTTAAGGAAACCACATTTATGAAAATATCGAGCTTTGTATACGCGAGAGACAAGAGCTTTAGAAGTTGACAAGAAACGTCAGCCTTGTTTCGCCAAAAGAGCAACATTAAAGTCTCTAATCTATCGAAAGCCCAAACCACCTTCAACTTTGCTCCATGCCAAACCTGACCATGAGGACCAGTGAATACCTGTGCTACCTGCAGAAAAATTCACCCACCAAAACCAGTTCATTGCCTTCTCCAACTGATCCGCTATTCGCAGGGGCAGCAAAAAAACCTGCATGAGATAATTTGGCACCGCCAGAATCACTGTTTTGAGAAGAATTTCTTTTCCAGCTCTACTCAAAATGTTGCGGTTCCACCGCTGGAGGCGTTTTCATACTTTATCAACCACATGGTGGATGATGCTAGTTTTATTTCTACCCACAATCGCAGGAAAATCAAGATAATTCGTAAAACCCGCAACTTCCTTAACCCGTAACATGTTGCATATAGCATTCCTCATCATAGGCTGAGTTTCCGAGTAAAAAAGATTTCAAATTTGGAGAAATTGATAAGTTGGCCGAATGCTTGCTGATACAAAATCAAGCATTTCTGGACAACGGTAGCTCCTGATATCGTTACCTTGAAAAAATAGAGTGCATCATTGGTAAAGAATAAATGATTAACGTTAGAATTGAGAGTTTTTTCAACGAAGGTTCCAGAATATTTAGTAAATTAATTAAGTATAGATGTAGTTAATTTTAGAGAACTTTAGTGGTGTCTTATCAAGCCACTCTTTTGTTGACAAGTGTAAAAACTATAATTTTGCCACTTAGAATTTTCTGGAACCCTTGTAATACCTCTGTAAATATATATGTAAAGCAAAAGATGTTCTGATGATGATGTATGTAAGTGTGCTTTGAAATATAAGAGAAAATCTTCCAAGCAGATGTGAGTTTATTTTCTTTCATGTCTATGTTGTCTTCCTTTCTACTTCTTTAATGTCAGTTTAAGTTTGATCTGTTTAGCTCCAACAGCGGTATTAGAACCCTTCTTCCTACGGGTCTTGTATTTTCTGTTTGAATTATTAAGTCTTTCTCTGTTTTCTTTTTAATTTCGGTGGTCTCTCAAAAATGTCAGCAAGCATTTCCTCCATTTCAGCTCTTATTTTTACAGGAGAGAATTATGATTTCTGGGTTGTCAAAATGACAGCATTCTTGAAGGCTCATGATCTATGAGAGGTTGTTTCTACAGGTAGAGAACCTGCTCCATTGCCCGCAGATCCTACATTGGCGCAAATCGAGTATCATAATGATGAGTGTTCCAAAAAATTTAAAGACTTGACATTCATCCATCAATCTGTTTCAATGCAATTTTTCCAAGAATTCTGAGAGCTCAAACAGCCAAGGAGGCATGGGACAAGCTGAGAAATGAGTTTCAAGGAAGTGAAAGAGTTAGATCAGTCAAGCTTCTAACTCTAAATAGAGAATTTGAGATGTTGAGGATGAAGGAAGGAGAAACCATAAAGCAGTATTCCTCAAAGCTAATAGAGTTGGTGAATCAAATGAGATTTTATAGTGCTCAATTTCTTGATAACCAGGTTGTTGAGAAGATTCTGATTAGTCTTCCAGAGAAATTTGAGTCAAAAATTTCTGCAATTGAGGAATCATGTGATCTCAAGACTCTCACAATTACTGAACTCATTAGCAAGCTTCAAGCTCAGGAACAGAGATGCTCCATGAGGAATCAAGAAATTAGTGAATCTGCATTTCAAGTGAAGCAAAAGGAGAAACCAACTCCAAGAAAAAATGGGAAGAAATTCTCCCATGAAAAGCAGGGGAAGAGCAAATCAGTTGAGAATTCAAGAGAAGAAGCAAGAAAAGGCAAGTTCCCTCCATGTAGCATTTGCAAAAGGACAAATCACTTGGAGAAAGATTGTTGGCATAAAGGTAAACCAGTGTTACAATGTTGGTATTGTAAAAAGCATGGCCATATTGAAAAATTCTGCAAAGCAAAGCAAAGCAAAACAAGGAGCAGCAGGAGAAGCAACAATCAACCCAACATGCTAACTCTGTTGAAAATCAACAACAAGAAGCTGAAGAGCATTTGTTTATGGCCTCTCATCACTCTTCTTCCTTTTTAAACAGCTCTTGCACATGGTTTATTAACAGTGGTTGCACTGTACACATGGCCAAAGATGCTGATTTGTTCTCTTCTCTAGATTCATCTATCAAAACAAAAGTTAAGTTGGCAAATGGCCAACTAGTGCAAGCTGAAGGCAAGGGGACTGTATCAATATACTCCAAGTCAGGTACAAAGTTTATTTCTGATGTGTTACTTGTTCCTGGCTTGAATCAAAACTTGTTGAGTGTTGTCCAATTATTGAGAAAAAATTATTTTATCTTTTTTAAAGATGAATCTTGCATTATCTATGATTCTACTGGTGCTGAGATTGCTAAAGTCACCATGATTGATAATTGCTTTCCATTTGATATAACGCATGCATCTCATCATGTATATAATGCTGCTGATGTTGATGTGAAGTTATGGCATAAGAGATTTGGCCACTTTAATTTAAGTGCCTTAAAATCTCTCTCTTCAATTGATTTAGTCAAAGACATGCCTGAGATCCATCTAAATGATGATGTGTGCCAAGCTTGCCAACTTGGAAAGATGCATAGACAATCTTTTCCTATAAATCAAGCTGTTAGAGCTGGAAAAAAGCTGGAGCTTGTCCACACTGATGTTTGGCCCTATGTCAGTTCCCTCAATAAGAGGGAACAAGTATTTTATTCTATTTATTAATGATTTTTCAAGGATGACATGGGTATATTTTCTGAGTGCCAAATCTCAAGCATTTTCTGTATTCAAGAAATTTAAAGCTCTAACAGAAAACCAATGTGGCATGAAAATTAAGACCTTGAGGTCAGATAATGGCATGGAGTATAACTCTTTGGAGTTTGAGAAGTTCTGTGAATCAGCTGGTATTCAACATCAATTGACTATGAGCTATACACCTCAACAAAATGGTGTCTCTGAGAGGAAAAACAGAACTATTGTTGAAATGGCAAGGTATATGTTGGCTGAGAAGAACTTACCAAAGCACTTATGGGCAGAAGCAGTATTTACAGCTGTTTATCTCTTAAACAGGCTTCCCACTAAGTCTGTTAAAAGAATGACTCCATATGAAGCATGGTTTGGTTGGAAACCATCTGTTAAACACCTCAAAGTATTTGGCTCTCCTTGTTATATTCATGTCCCTGATGTAAAGAGATCTAAGCTGGATGATAAAGCTATAGTGGGAATTTTCCTTGGATATGCTGCAAATTCCAAGGGCTATAGAATTCTTGAACCAAAATCTAATAAGATAATGGTTGCAAGGGATGTGGTGGTGAATGAGCAAGCTTTTTGGAATTGGAAGAAGGAAGAAGTTGAGATGCCTTCAAATGATTCTATTGCAAGAAGACAACAAGAAGATGCAATTTCAGAATTGCATGCTTCCTATGATGATGGAAGTGATTCTAAACTTGGTTCTCCTAATGTAAAAACCAAGTCAATTGCTGAAATTTATGAAAAATGTAATATGGTGAATATGGAGCCATCTAATTGTCAAGAGGCAAGCAAGTTTCCTTAATGGAAGCAAGCTATGGAAGATGAAATGACTATGATTGAGAAAACAAAACGTGGGAACTCATTGCCAAACCAAAAGAGAAGCATGTCATTGGAGTAAAGTGGGTATTTAGAACAAAACTGAATCCAAATGGCACCGTGTTCAAACATAAAGCAAGACTTGTTGTGAAGGGCTATGCTCAGCTGCCAGGAATTGATTTTGGGGATACTTTTGCCCCAGTAGCAAGACACAACACCATCAGGCTATTACTTGCATTTGCAGTTCAAAAAGAATGGAGGGTATTCCATCTTGATGTCAAATCGGCTTTATTAAATGGATTGCTTCAGGAGGAGATTTATGTTCACCAACCCGAAGGATTTATTATTGTTGGACATGAAGACAAAGTCTATAAGCTAAAGAAGGCTTTATACGGATTAAAATAAGCTCCAAGGGCATGGTATTCTAGAATTGATGATTATTTGATCCATCATGGTTCTAGGAGGAGCTTGAATGAAGCCACTCTCTATATAAGAACATGTCAAGATGGAAATATCTTAATTATTTCTCTCTATGTTGATGATATGCTTGTTACCGGAAGCTCTTTAGAATTGATAAAAGATTTTAAGCTCCAAATGCAAATGGAGTTTGAGATGTCTGATCTGGGCTTAATGACCTATTTTTTAGGTATGGAGATTGAGCAATCACATTCTGTAATTTTCATTTCACAAAGAAAATATATATTTGATGTCCTTAAAAGGTTCAATCTAAATCAATGCAAAGCTATAGCAACTCCTTTTGATCCAAATATGAAGCTTAGTAAAGAGGATGATGATTCCATAATAGACACTACAATTTATAGAAGTCTAGTTGGGAGTTTGTTATTCTTAACTTCAACAAGACCTGATATTATGTTCTCAGCAAGTTTCTTGTCTAGGTTCATGAACTCTCCAAGTAATTCTCATTTTATGGCTGCTAAGAGAGTTCTGAAATATTTGAAAGGCACCTCTAATTATGGCCTGTTGTATTCGAATAATGAAAATGCAAAACTTGAAGGATATGTTGACAGTGATTGGGCTAGTAGTGTTGAAGATATGAAGAGCACTTCAAGTTATCTATTTTCTCTTGGATTAGGTTATTTTTCTTGGATTTCTAAAAAGCAAGAAGTTGTTACTCAGTATACCGCGGAGGCAGAGTATATAGCAGCTGCTGCAGCCTCAAATCAAGCTATTTGGCTTCGTAGGTTACTTGCTGATTTTAAAAATGATCAATCTGAAGCTACTTTGCTATGGTGTGACAACAAGTTAACTATTGCCATTGCTAACAATCCAGTGCAACATAGTAGGACCAAACACATCTTAGTCAAATATCATGCAATCAGAGAAGCTAAAAGAAATTAAGAAGTGAAGCTAGTGCATTGCAAATCTGAGATGCATGTTGCTGATATCCTCACCAATGCACTTTCAAGAAGCAGGTTTGAATATTTGAGAAACAAGTTGGTAGTTTCTAAAAAAACTCTCAAGGAGGAGTGTTAGAATTGAGAGTTTTTTCAATGAAGGTTCCAGAATATTTAGTAAATTAATTAGGTATAGATGTAGTTAATTCTAAAGAACTTTAGTGGTGTCTTATCAAGCCACTCTTTTGTTGACAAGTGTAAAAACTATAATTTTGCCACCTAGAATTTTCTAGAACTGTAAATATATATGTAAAGCAAAAGATGTTCTGATGATGATGTGTGTAAGTGTGCTTTGAAATGTAAGAGAAAATCTTCCAGCAGCTGTGAGTTTATTTTCTTTCATGTCTATATTGTCTTTCTTTCTACTTCTTTAATGTCAGTTTATGTTTGATCTGTTTAGCTCCAACAATTAATAGCAGGGGCGGATCTTGCCACCTTACAACCATGAAATTGGCCCAAACTTTGATGGTACTGTAATAGACAAGAAAGAGCTTCAGCACAAAGAATGAACAAATACAATGACAAGGGATCCCCTAACATAGACCCCTCTTCGAAACAACTGGACCAAAGAAAAACCATTATGGCAAAAATTATAGGTAACAGTGGTCACAATAGTTATGATTTTTTGAATCCATTCATTGCAGTAACCCAGTTTCACCACCAAATGCTGAAGGAACTGCCACTCCACACGGTCATAAGCTTTGCTCATATCGGTTTTAAGAGCAACAAAAGCCTCCTTGCCTTTATTTCTACTCTTCAACCAATGCATGGTTTCAAAAGCTACCATAGCATTATTTGTGATATAATGTCTGGAACAAAAGCATTTTGGTACTCTGAAATCACACTCGGTAGGGAGGCTTTCATACGGTTAGCTAGAGCTTTGCAAACAATTTTATCAATAACATTACATAAAGAGATTGGCCGCAAATCTGATACTTGCTCCAGGTTCTTTTTTTTGGGATAAGTACGATATTTGTGGCGTTCCTTCCAGGTAAGGGAGTAGAAGTATTAAGCACTGCCAAACAAGCTCTATTGACATCATCCCCAACAATATTCCAGAAGTGTTGATAAAACACGAGGTTCAATCCGTCAAGTCTAGGCACCTTCTCTGGATGCATATCGAAAATGGCTTGCTTAATGTCTTCTGGTGCGAAAGGTTGCAGGAGCGTTGCATTATGATCAGTAAGCTTTGCTGGAACACAAGGCAGGATCTCCTTGTAGTCACCTGCTCCGAGTTGAAAAGGTTGATATAAAATTAGCAAATTAGCTGCTACAGGCCATCACCCCAAGTATGCTATTGTCCACTATCATCCTTCAACTGGGAAAAAAAAATTTTCTTTCGTCGATGCAAAGCTGACATATGGAAATAATGAGTATTCTGATCACCATATTGTAACCAAAACTGCTTTGCCCTTTGTTTCCAGTAAAGTTCTTATTGGTATGATATAGCAGACAAAATAGTGCATGATAATTTTGATCATTGGATGTTGGATTAGAGAGTGAGGGGGAGAAAGAGAGAGAGGGTGTGGCTTTGTTCATGCTTCAAGTATTTTAAGTGCCATACTTTTTCTCTACTATTACTTTTACCTTTTTAAAGTAAATTATTATTAGTTCTTTATAGCAAGAGAAATTGTGAAAACTGCCAATTTATGATGATTTGTTATGCAATGACTGGCATGAGCTTTCTGTTTCTAGCTTTAGCATTTTAACATTACTGCTTTCTTGCTGGATATGGATGCTGTATACAAAGGATTTTTGTTTTCAGCATACAAGCATTTGCTGATGGTTGCAGAACTTGTACCTTTCTATGGCAGTCTCTTTTTGACTTCACCAGCTCACATATGTATGAAATGGTTGTGTACAAGTATTGGACATACTTTTACCTTGGATTATTCCTTTCCTTAAAAAATTTATCTTATCTTTGCTACTTATTACATGTTTAAATATTTCTAGAATTTGGGATAACATCTTTATTGTTTAGTTGTCTAAAACTCCAAATGGAAAATGATATTAATAAATTCAGTGTGAAAGCAAATTCATTTGTGGTTATTTTGATCATTATATCACTTGTAATATTCCTAGTGTTTGTATGTGTGAGGAGATGTCTTTGGTGCCCAATGATGTCCCCCATAAGAACTGTTCCAAACACTGTAATATCTTAATACCTTTGATGACTAATAAAACTAAACATCTACAACACTTTGGATTTATTATCATATTGCTGTAACTGTCTGTGAAAACCCTTTCTCTTTTTTCTTTCTTCTCCCCTTGAATCATATGGGAGGAGTTGGGGTTTTAGTAAGAGATGTGACCATTCACTTAATCCGAGCACTACTTTGGACTCAACCCTTTAATTTGGTTTTTATGGGAACCAACATGTAATTTTGCTTATAAATCAAGATAATGGTCTTAGTTTTTAATAAATATAAAATTTGAAACTTTTAAAATATAAAGATATTTTCCAACAATCTTATACAATGTGGAGAGCTTCGTTTTGAGGTGGTCATGATATTCAAATTCTTTGTGTGAGGTCTACATGTAGTTTGCTTTGTAATTACCCCTCAGTTGAGAAGAAAGCTTCTTTGAACAGCAACTTTGAAGCTTTTCTTTGGTTAGCGACGCCAAAAGCACTTGGTGGAGGTCGAGACTTGTAATTCATGTAAGTGTATGGAAGGGGCAGGGAGCTCTTATAATCATGAAGTTCTCGGAATTTGAAGAAAAAAATTTTATAAATTAAAATGAGACATTTTATTTAGAACGTCACGTGTTGAAATAAAAGATATTATCAATAATTAAAAAGGGTAAGATGTTATTTAAAAAAAAAAGGATTTTTGCAGAAATTATGAAGGGTAATTCTATTTAGTTTGAAAGTAGAGATAGTTGAAATTCTAATTAGTAGTTAGAAAATAAAATACATTAGAATTTTGTTTAGAAAATTTTAATTAGAATTTTGATTAGAAAGAAATTATATTGTACAATTTCATTTAAATTTATATTCAACCAGTAGTAAATTAAAAATTAAGAGAATATATTAAATGAGTAGTATGCAATACGATCATAATGTTAGTAGTTAAACAGTGTGTGTTAGTAATTTTTAAAAGAGAAAAAAAATACAATAGTTGTAAATTATTTTTCTTTATTATTAAATTTATTATGAAACAAGTTTGAACTATATTAAATTTTATATTTTTTAATTATTTATGAGTGAGTATTACAATAAAAATAAATTAAGGAAGGAAAATAACTCTTTGACAAAATATCTTCAATTTGAAGAGAAAATAGGGAGGGATGGGATGGGAACCTTACTATTTAAATTAAATTACAATTAAGCCCACACATCAAATTTCTTAAATTAAATTAGAATGAATTAAATTCTATTAATAGAATTTATTTCTTTTCTTATAAAAAAAGTATTCCAAATAAGAGTTAAATAAATTCTTATAAAATTTTATAAGATTTTAATTTTTTTTAAAATTAAAAAAATTAAATTCTTTTATTAAAAATAATAAAATTTATTAGAAAAAAATTAATTCAATTAAATTTTAAAGAAAATCTTAAATTCAAATAGAGGGTATAATTTTAATAAGATGGATATTTTGAATAATTAGGCAGAATATATATATATTGAAGAAAAAATAAAAAAAAGATAAGTTTGTATATATAGACACGTAATAACGCAATAGAAATAGAAATGACAAGACATAGGCGGAAGTAGGGAGACAAAGGGGGGAGACTTGGCCCCAAACTGCCCCAGAAATATTTTTATAATAAATTTTTATTATTTTATATTGTTTTCTCCAAAATTAATAATAAAATTTAAAAAATAGTAAATAATAAAAATTTTAATTTTTTAAAATATTTTGAAAAAAAATTCTAGTTCTTTAAAATATTTTAAAAAATATTTCAATAAATTAATATAATATAATTTTTTATTATTTATTTTAATAAAATTTTTAGATGAACCAAATCAACTATAAATGAGTACTTCTCAATAGGGTGAGCATTCGGTCGGTTCGGTTCAAAACCGAACCGAACCGAATAAACCGAAAACCGAAATTTTAGTGTTTATAAAAACCGAACCGAACCGATTTTTGTAACAGCCCGCTTACCGGACCATCACCGGCACTAGGATCCAGATCGGCTTAAGGCCGCCGGGACCCGTAGTAAGCCTACTGTCAACTCTGTGTACCTGATAAATCCCATACATGATCATACTTAAGCTTAAAACTGTTACTTACTTTTTTTTTTTTTTTTCTTTGCTTGACTATCTTTTCTTGTCTTGAAACTTTTCTCATCAACTAAGCCTGGACTATGCATGCTCTGTCTGTATGCACTCGAAGAGTGATACCTGCTATGGTACCATACAGTAACTACAGAGATAGAAAGACTACCATGCACCAAGCCTAGCGCATCATAACAACATTATCTTAATCATAAAATGATCATGAGCAAAGGGATAAACATACACTAGGGCCAAGCACAATTCTATAACTCAATACATAACTTGCTATTACATCATTTCTATACATTACATAAACTCTGTACTGTACATCATTATCATGTCCACTATTCTATACTATTACATATGCCTTTACCCTTGCTTTCTCTTTCTCTTTCTCTTCTCTGAGGCCCTGAAAAATGGGGTTAGGGAGAGGGATGAGCTGCTAAAGCCCAGTGAGCGGAATCTATAAAAACAATCACATTTAAAACATGCTATCATATGATGCATCACTGCACAAACATTTCACATCTCGGATTGGACATGATCCCAAAACTCCCTCTGTCAGTGCCCGGCCCCCAAAGGAGCTCACACAGGTCTTTCACTAACTACTCATGGTGCCCGACCCTATAAGGGCTCTCACAGGACTCATCCAAGGTAAATGCCCGGCCCCAAAGGAGCTCACACAGGACATACAATAATGACAGACTTATGGGCTATTGAGATCGCCTCGGTCCAATCCACATATACAAGTAATAATGCAATGCATCAACTTGGTGAATACTAATGCAAAGCATCCTACATAAACATGGCATTAATGATGCATGAATCATGCTAAAACACTTCTTAACTTTTAAAATAAAGTTCTGTTCCACTCACCTCTGTCAACTGCTGAGCAGTCTCTGTAACTCTAACTCTGTGGGCCTCCTTGGTCTCTCGGGTCCGTACCTACACAGGTGGACTCAAATGAGGACCAAACTTACTTAAACATAACTCCTACTATCTCCCCAAAACCCCTCTAAAACATCATAGGCATGCATGGAAACATGGGCAAAAGAAGGCTGGACTGGGCACTTTCGGCGGCTGGTTCGGCGGCCGAAACCTCCCTCCAGAGACGAAACTCATGCATGTTCGGCGGCACCTTCGGCGGCCGAAAGTCTCATCCAGAGACGAAACTCATGCACTTTCGGCGGCCGAACTCCCTCTTTCGGCGGCCGAAAGCCCCTTTCTCACCCAAAAGCCAAGCTTTCGGGGGCAAGGTTTGGCAGCCGAAACTGCCTCCACAAGGGGTTCGGCGGCCGAACCTTACTTCGGCGGCCGAACCTGGATTCTCCAGAAAGGCAGAATCCGAGCACAACTCATGCTTTCAGCCTCCAAATCCTATCAAACACCCATAACATGCATACCAACACTTCTCAACTAACATATAACATAACTCATGCATATAGAGGCCTAAAAACTAGTTCAAGCCCCAAAAACAACAACAAAACGCATATGATCAACATATGCTCAAACTCATGCTTATACCCCAAAACATGCCATAAACCTCTCCAAAACTTCTAAAACTTGCTTTAAACATAAGGGGAGGTGAGGATCCATGCTTACCTCTTGAAGAACTAGAGGATTGATGATCCAAGCTTGGAGATAGGAGAAAACTCAATCAAACTCTCCAAGTGCTCAACTTTGCTTCCTTTTGCTCAAATCTCTAAAACAAAGCTCAAAACAAGTTAAAACATGCAAGATTTGAGGAAAACATGAGAAATCACACCAAGGAGAGCTTGAACCTACCTTTGACCCAAAAACAGAGTGTTTAACACTCAATTCTCGGGCAAAGGGGCTTTTGTAGTGGCCAACCGACTCTTCCTTCGGCGGCCTAACGTGCATGCGAAACCATGCAACTTTCGGCGGCCGAACTTCACCTTCGGCGGCCGAACCTGGCTTTTGTCCCCTTGGCCTTTTCATTTCAAAACTCAATTTTCTTAACTCAAAACATGCAAACATGATAAAAACACTTAAAAAACATCTTAAAAACAACCTTTCTTATACCCTTAGGGCAAGCTCCCACATCCTCGAATCCCGACTTCCAACGGAAAATCCGCCGGAACGTAGGAATTCCGATACCGGGGTCTAGTCGGGTATTACATTCTCCCCCCCTTAAGAACATTCGTCCCCGAATGTTCCTCTCTAACTCAAAACAGAGTAAAAACATAACATAAAGCACATAAAGAACAAAAGAAGCTAACACTAACCTCAAAAGAGATGGGGGTACTGTTGGAGCATAGACTCCCGTGTCTCCCAGGTGCACTCTTCTATGTTATGGTGGTTCCAGAGGACTTTCACCATCGGGATCTCCTTGTTCCTTAGCTTTCTGATCTGGGTGTCAATGATCCGTACTGGTTGTTCTACATACGTGAGATCACCTAGGATCTCCACATCTGGTTCGCTGAGAACCTTATTCGGATCTGACACAAACTTCCTTAGCATCGAAACATGGAAGACTGGATGGATTCTTTCCATAGATATAGGCAAATCAAGCTTATACGACACATTTCCGACCTTCTGCAAAATCTCAAAAGGTCCAATGTACCGCGGAGCCAGCTTACCTGTCCTCCCAAAACGAACCACCCCTTTCATTGGAGACACCTTCAACAAGACCAGATCCCCCTCCTCAAACTCTATGTGCTTTCTGCGAATGTCTGCATAGCTCTTCTGCCGACTAACAGCAGTCTTGAGCCTCTCTCTGATGATGGGCACCACCCTGTTCGTGATCTCTACTAACTCAGGCCCTGCTAGGGACCTTTCTCCAACCTCTTCCCAACAAACTGGTGACCTGCACTTCCTCCCATACAGAGCTTCATATGGGGCCATCCCTATGCTAGCATGATGACTATTGTTGTAGGCAAACTCCACTAAGGGTAGATGCTGCCTCCAAGATCCGCCAAAATCTAGCACACACATTCGAAGCATATCTTCTATGGTCTGGATGGTCCTCTCTGACTGTCCGTCAGTCTGTGGATGGAAAGCAGTGCTGAAGTCTAATCTTGTGCCCATAGCCTCTTGCAGACTTCGCCAAAACCTGGAGGTAAACTGGGGTCCTCTGTCAGACACTATAGAAACAGGAGCCCCATGTAACCTCACAACTTCCTCAACATATACCTGCGCTAGCTTGTCCACAGAGTAGCCACTCCTGACAGGAATGAAGTGAGCAGATTTAGTCAGTCTATCCACAATCACCCATATGGAGTCTAGTCTGTTGGACGTCGCCGGTAACCCCACTACAAAATCCATGGCTATGTTCTCCCATTTCCATTCTGGAATCGGCAGTGGGTTAAGCATTCCAGCCGGCTTCTGATGCTCTAGCTTCACCCTTTGACATATCTCGCAGGCTGACACAAACTGTGCCACTTCTCTCTTCATTGCTGGCCACCAATACACTCTCTTCAGATCTTGATACATCTTGGTGGCTCCAGGGTGAATGCTATATCTCGCATTATGAGCTTCTCTCATAATGTCTCCTTTCAAACTGATATCGTCTGGTACACATAGTCTATGCCCGTAGCGGAGAATCCCTTGGTCATCGAATCTGAACTCTTCGCTCTTGCCTGACTGAACAGTCCTGGCAATCTTGACCAACTCTGGATCCTCATGTTGTTTCTGAGCCACCTGCTCCAGAAACACGGGTGTAACTTTCATCTGTGCAATCAAAGCACCTGTACCAGTTAACTCTAACTGTAGCCCTTCCTCAACTAACCTGTAGAAGTCCTTCACCACCGGCCTCCTTTCTGCTATAATGTGAGATAAACTGCCTAGTGATTTCCGGCTTAAGGCATCGGCTACAACATTTGCCTTTCCCGGATGATACTGGATCTTGCAATCATAATCACTAAGCAATTCCACCCACCGTCTCTGCCTCAAATTTAACTCCCTCTGACTCAGGATGTGCTGTAGGCTCTTATGATCTGTAAAGATCTCACATTTCACCCCATAGAGGTAATGCCTCCACATCTTGAGTGCAAAGATAACAGCTGCCATCTCAAGATCGTGTGTTGGATAGTTCAGCTCGTGCTTCTTCAGCTGTCTAGAAGCATAAGCTATTACTCTGTCATTCTGCATTAACACACAACCTAATCCCACTCGGGACGCATCACAGAATACTGTGAAGTCCTCATCACTAGTAGGCAGAGCTAAAACCGGTGCTGAAGTTAATCTTCTCTTTAACTCTTCAAAACTCTCTTCACATTGGTCCGACCATGTGAATCTCTGGTTCTTTCTGGTTAATCTGGTCATGGGAGCCGCTATCTTAGAGAAGTCCTGAACGAACCTCCTGTAGTAGCCTGCCAAACCCAAGAAACTCTTGACCTCTGTCACTGTGGTGGGTCTAGGCCAATTGGCTACAGCTTCTATCTTCTTGGGGTCCACTGCTATACCTTGATCTGACACTACATGCCCCAAGAATGAAATGCTCCTTAGCCAGATCTCACACTTGGAGAACTTGGCATATAAACCATGCTCTCTCAAGGTCTGCAGGACTATCCTCAGATGATGGGCATGCTCCTCTGCATTCCTGGAATACACCAAGATATCATCTATGAAGACAATAACAAAGTGATCTAGGTACTCTCTGAAAACTCGGTTCATGAGATCCATGAATGCTGCAGGGGCGTTATTCAACCCGAACGGCATCACTAAAAACTCATAATGCCCATATCTGGTCCTGAACGCTGTCTTAGGTACATCCTCTTCCCTGATTCTCAGCTGATGATAGCCCGATCTTAGATCTATCTTAGAAAAACAACCTGCTCCTGCTAGCTGGTCGAATAGATCATCGATCCTGGGTAGAGGATACTTATTCTTGGTAGTGACTTTGTTCAACTGCCTGTAGTCGATACAAAGTCTAAGGGATCCATTCTTTTTCTTGACAAACAACACTGGAGCACCCCAGGGTGAGGTACTTGGACGGATGAAACCCTTATCTACCAACTCCTGTAGCTGCTCTTTCAACTCTTTTAGCTCTGCTGGCGCCATCCTGTAGGGAGGAATAGAGATCGGTCTGGTACCAGGCACTACCTCGATCTCGAACTCTATTTCCCTATCAGGTGGTAGTTGATGTGAACCAGCATGGGAAGCAAGGCAAGGATCCCTTGGAGCTACAACAAGGACCATTGACAAGGAATAAAGCAAGGAAGTACGGCGTTACTCTTGGATTGCATATTCAAGAATTTATTACAAGAGAGATGACTGAAATTGCTAGGGATAAGTGCGAGAAGGAACTTGAAGGTCATTCGAAGCTGATTACGTTGCTGAGTGTATGCATGGATGAAGCAGAAGCAAATTGAAGATTTGTAGCGCTCGCTACCATTATCAAAGTCGCGCTCGCGACATTCAGTTAGCCGAAGATACTTTTGTGTTTTGTGGAAGTTAATTTTGGGGCACATCATGGAGGAAGATAGTGGAGAATCAGCCCGAACCATAAGCAGGTTGTGGTTTCGTCCCTGAGGTTGTGGTTTCTGCTGGAACTATTGAGGCATACGAGAATGTGGTTGGTTTTTAAAGACTTGGCAGTTATTTTTGTTATTTTAGCTTGTTTCCCTGTTGGGATAGGAATTCTGACTTAGTATTTGTTTTCCTTTTCCAATTAGGTTTAGGTTTTTGCCTTACACTATAAATAAGGCCTTAAATTCTTATATCAGACACTTTTTTTG
The DNA here is from genome assembly GCF_001659605.2 of Manihot esculenta. Lineage (NCBI taxonomy): Eukaryota > Viridiplantae > Streptophyta > Magnoliopsida > Malpighiales > Euphorbiaceae > Manihot > Manihot esculenta. The sequence continues at coordinate 8,645,730 of NC_035173.2, forward strand.
TTTTTTTGACAAATTTAATTCAGATTTGCTTTATGCAAATTTCGGCCTTCTTTGAGAGAGTGAGAGTTTGCTTCTTTCATTGATTGCATCACGAATCAGACCAACTTATCAATTTCGATTGTGGCGTTCTTCTGATCCGTCCTACAAAATCCTTCCGTTATTAGTGTTCTAGCTTCGCTAAGCTTAGGGTGCTATAGAGGGTGGTTTATCCACGTTCTTGGAATCTATATCAGAGGTGCGACGGGGTTTGAGGACTAAGTGCCATAGGGTTCCGCGTCATTTGGTATCAGAGCCAACAACAGGTAAATCTTTATCTATCTGTCTTTCTAGGGCTGTGTTATATTTTCGTTTTTTGGTATCTTAGTTTCGAATTTCGTTAGGGTTCATTATCTTCAATTCGTTTCTGTTCAATTCGATTCCAATTGTTAGGTCCTGGATTGTCCATCCAAAATCATTGTGTTGCTTGCTATTTTGTTATTTGGCAATTCGGTTTCTTTTAGCAGCCATTATTTCCCTTCGAACTGAATCTGTTAGTGAATTTTTCTTGATACACACTCAAGAATTTCGTGTGGTGTTGTTTGAGACCCAAGCAAGGGGATAGTGAGAGCAAAAAAAAAAAAAAAAAAAAAAAAAATTGCTCCAACAAAAAAAAAAAAAAAATTTCTTTTTAGTCTTGCTATTTAAGTATTAAGGATCAGTTCTAGGTGGGTTACAATTAAGTGAAAATTTTGCTTCAGATTTTTTTCCACCATTGAGGGGCTGCTGTTCTTTTATTTCAAATTGCATAGTATAGTAGCATTCTTGGGGTGTCTTCAAACCAGCGTTTGGGGTAGAAGATTTAGGTCCATAAATCAGCTTACCAAGAGCGAGTTGGTTTTGATACATTCTGACCAGAATTGTCTATTTTATTGCCCTCTTGTTTCTATTTTGTTTTTGAGCTAGCGTTGAAATTCCATTACATTGCTGAGTATCATTTGTTTGTTTCGATACTTAGTTTTCAATCGTGTAGTGCAAACGTTCTTGTGCTGCCTCCGGATACTTGTCAAGTTGTCTTCTAGGTGTCTAGGGATTAGGATCCTACCTTTTTGAACGTACTTGGCAGATTGGTGAGTGAACCTTGGTTCTGAAGTGCAATCAAAGAATCGGCAATAGTGAGGTAAGAGCGAAACACTTGTGAATTCTTTCTTTCAGTTACTAATTGTTTCTTGTGAGTTTCTCTGTTGTGGTCATGACTAGTGGGAATGGTAAAGATGTTGCTTCAATTTCTAGCAATTTTGAGACATATATGCAGCAAAGTAATGAGAAGATGGAAGAGATGGCAAGAATGATGGCCACCCTACAAGAGAACATGAATCTAATGATGAGGGAGAGGGTACAACAGCCCGCACCTCCAGTGAGATTACCACAACGAATCTTACCAAGGGGAGGCGAAGAGGAGGTCATTAGGAGAGCAGCAAGAGGAGGTCGAGGTGATCAGGAAGAGGTGGCTGAAAACTACCAAATTGTGACTGACAATGACCTTAGTTCCATCAAGATGAAGGTACCCGAATTTAAAGGGAATAACAATGCGGAAGAATACATTGAATGGGAGCGAAAGGTGGAACAAATTTTTGAGTGTCATAATTACTCAGAAGAAAAGAAGTCCCATATCGCAGCCGTGGAATTTAGGGGATATGCTACATTCTGGTGGGATCAACTCAAGTCTAGTAGAAGAGGAAAAGGATTGCGACCCGTGCCGGAGTGGGAGGCCTTGAAAGACTTAATGAGAACAAGGTTTGTTCCTTCTCATTACTATAGGGATTTGTATAATAGGTTGGCAAGACTGGTCCAAGGTGGTAAGAGTGTTGAAGAATACCACAAGGAGATGGAGATGACCATGGCCAGGGCTGACATTGAGGAGGATGAACAAAGGCTAATGTCCAGATTTCTGGGAGGTCTAAATTCCAACATTGCAAGTGAGCTGGAAATGTATGATTACAATTCCATGGAAGAGTTAGTTGAGAAGGCCATGAAGATTGAAAGGAAAATCAAGAACAAGAGCTCCACCAAATATGGGAAGTTCCAGAATGTGGGAGGAAGTAGTTCAACCTTTAAGGGGTCTTCAAATGATTTGCCCTCAAAAGGTGGAGATTTCAAGAATTCCTTCCAAAGGAGCAATCCTCCACCTACAAGTGGAAAAGGGATGAATGGAGGTTCAAATAAGCAGCAGTCAGGTATTCCTAATACTACTCCTAGTAGAAATATTAAGTGTTTCAAATGTTTAGGAAATGGGCATATTGCATCTCAATGTCCAAATAGGAGAGTTATGATTGCTACTGATGATGGGGGTTTAGTTTCTGATTCTGACCATAGTGATGGTGATAATAATGATATGAATGATATGCATGATGATGTTGATGAGTGTGAAGAAGAAGTTGAGAATGCGTTGGTTGCTGAACGTGGTGATATGTTAGTTGCTAGGCGTGCTTTGAATATGCAAGTGAAAGAAGAAGGTCTAGAGCAACGAGATAACATATTTTATACTAGATGTTTAGTTGAGGGTAAAGTTTGTATGCTCATCATTGACAGTGGTAGTTGCACCAATGCTGCAAGTGAGACAATGGTGGAGAAGCTGAAATTGACTTGTTTAAAACATCCACATCCATATAGACTACAATGGTTTAATGATAGTGGAGAGGTGAAGGTTACTAAACAAGTGAAGATACCATTCTCTATAGGCTGGTATAAAGATGGAGTGTTGTGTGATGTAGTTCCTATGCAAGCTGGCCATATGTTGTTAGGAAGACCATGGCAATTTGATAGGAAGGCGCAGCATGATGGGTATTCAAATAGGTACACATTTACCTATGAAGGAAAGCTGGTTACTCTTGTACCATTATCACCGTTGGAGGTGTATGAAGATCATCGGAAGATGCATGAAAAAGCAAAGCAAGATTCGACCAAAAGGGGTGCTACTTTAAAAATTAAGGGAAGTGCAAGAGAACATGATAAGGAGAGTGAATGTGAGAAGAAATTGGGAAAGGAGGCCAGAAAATAAAATAATCAAATAAATGGCCCATTGGTGAGAGAAAACCAAGGAAAGGTGAAACAAACTTTTTATGCGAAACCAAGAGAGCTTAAATTTGCAATATCTAACGAGCAGCCGTTATTGCTCATTAGATATAAAGAAACTTTGTTTACTAATGTTGATGTTTCACTTGACCATTTGCCTTCTAGTTTTGTGTCTATGTTGCAGGATTTTCAAGATGTGTTTCCAGAGGAGCTGCCTAGTGGTTTACCGCCATTAAGGGGAGTTGAACACCAAATCGACTTCATACCTGGTTCGACGATTCCAAATAGACCAGCATATCGAAGTAACCCAATGGAGACCAAGGAGATGCAACGACAAGTGGAGGAGCTGTTGGAGAAAGGCTTGATTAGAGAGAGCTTAAGCCCTTGTGCCGTTCCTGTTTTGCTGGTACCAAAGAAAGATGGCACGTGGAGGATGTGTGTCGATTGTAGGGCTGTAAATAAGATCACGGTGAAGTATCGACATCCCATTCCACGACTTGACGACATGTTGGACGAGTTACATGGTGCAAGGTATTTTACTAAAATTGATCTTATGAGTGGATATCATCAAATTCGTATGAAACCTGGGGATGAGTGGAAAACAGCTTTTAAAACAAAATATGGGCTATATGAGTGGTTAGTAATGCCTTTTGGGTTGTCTAATGCACCGAGTACATTTATGAGATTAATGAACCATGTTTTGAGAGCTTATTTGGGCAGATTTGTTGTTGTTTATTTTGATGACATTCTGATCTATAGTAAGACATTAGATGAGCATTTAGAGCATGTTAGGATAGTGCTGGAAGCTTTGAGAACAGAAAACTTATATGCCAAGCTTAAGAAATGCACATTTTGCATGGATAGGCTTGTTTTTCTTGGCTTTGTTGTGAGTGCACAGGGATTAGAAGTTGATGAAGAGAAAGTGAAAGCTATAAAGGAATGGCCTGTTCCTAAGAACGTGACTGAAGTGAGGAGCTTCCATGGGCTAGCAAGTTTCTATAGAAGATTCGTGAAGGATTTTTCTACCATTGTAGCACCACTCACTAGCATTATCAAAAAGGAGGTTGGATTTCAGTGGGGAGAAGAGCAGCAAAAGGCGTTTGAGAATTTGAAAGGGAAGTTGACATCTGCACCTGTCTTAGCTTTGCCTAATTTTGATTCAATTTTTGAGATTGAATGTGATGCTTCTGGTGTAGGTATTGGGGCTGTGCTGATGCAAGAGAAGAAGCCAATAGCATATTTTAGTGAAAAACTCAATGGTGCACAACTGAGTTATTCTACATATGACAAGGAGTTACATGCTTTGGTGAGGGCGTTGGACGTGTGGGAGCATTACTTGCTGCCAAAGGAGTTCGTGATTTATACTGACCATGAATCCCTCAAGCATTTGAAGGGCCAAGGTAAGTTGAACAAACGGCATGGTAAGTGGATCGAACGAATTGAGAGATTTCCATATGTGATTAAGTACAAGCAAGGTAAAGATAACGTTGTTGCTGATGCGTTGTCTAGGAGATATACATTACTTTCTGTTTTGAGTTCTAAGTTGCTTGGATTTGAGTATATTAAGAACTTATATGTTGGTGATGTTGATTTTGGCAATGTTTATGTTGCATGTGAACAAGGAGCTTTTAATTCATTTTATAGGCATGAGGGATATTTATTTAAGGGAAATAAATTATGTGTGCCCAGATGTTCCATGCGTGAATTGCTTGTTTTGGAATCTCATTGTGGTGGTTTAATGGGGCATTTTGGTGTGTCTAAGACTTATGATATTCTGTTTGAGCATTTTTATTGGCCATCTATGCGTAAGGATGTTGGGAAGTTATGTTCTGCTTGTATTGCATGTAGACAGGCGAAATCTAAGTCTATGCCTCATGGTCTTTATATACCATTGCCTGTACCTAGTTCTCCTTGGATTGATATTAGCATGGATTTTGTGCTTGGTTTGCCTAGAACTAAGAGAGGTAGAGATAGTATTTTTGTGGTGGTTGATAGGTTTAGTAAGATGGCACATTTCATTGCATGTCATAAAGCTGATGATGCGAAAGTTGTTGCTGATTTGTTCTTTCGCAATGTTGTGCGCTTACATGGAGTGCCTCGGACTATTGTTTCTGATAGGGATACAAAGTTCTTGTCCCATTTTTGGCGTGTTTTGTGGAGTAGACTAGGAACTAAGCTTTTATTCTCTACTACTTGTCATCCACAAACAGATGGGCAAACTGAAGTTGTGAATCGTACTCTTGGTACGTTATTGCGATCTATAGTGGGTAAGAATTTGGCTACTTGGGAAGATTGTTTACCTTTTATTGAATTTGCTTATAATCGTTCTATTCATTCTTCTACAGGTTATTCGCCATTTGAGCTAGTTTATGGCTTTAATCCACTAACTGTTCTTGATCTTTTGCCATTACCTTCTAATGAACTTGTAAGTTTAGATGGAGAGAAGAAAGCTGACTTGGTGAAAGCTTTGCATGAGAAAGCACGAGCTAACATGGAGAAAAAGAACAAGACGTATGCTGATATTGCGAATAGGGGTCGCAAGAAGATGGTGTTTGCTCCTGGAGAGTGGGTTTGGGTGCATTTTCGCAAGGAGAGGTTCCCAAATCAAAGGAAGAATAAGCTGGATGCGCGTGGTGATGGTCCATTTCAAGTACAATGCTTATAAGATTGACTTGCCTGGTGAGTATGGTGTTAGTGCCACTTTTAATGTTTCTGATTTGTCTCCTTATGACGATGCAGATTTGAGGACAAATCTTTTTAAAGAAGGGGAGAATGATGTGAACCAGCATGGGAAGCAAGGCAAGGATCCCTTGGAGCTACAACAAGGACCATTGACAAGGAATAAAGCAAGGAAGTACGGCGTTACTCTTGGATTGCATATTCAAGAATTTATTACAAGAGAGATGACTGAAATTGCTAGGGATAAGTGCGAGAAGGAACTTGAAGGTCATTCGAAGCTGATTACGTTGCTGAGTGTATGCATGGATGAAGCAGAAGCAAATTGAAGATTTGTAGCGCTCGCTACCATTATCAAAGTCGCGCTCGCGACATTCAGTTAGCCGAAGATACTTTTGTGTTTTGTGGAAGTTAATTTTGGGGCACATCATGGAGGAAGATAGTGGAGAATCAGCCCGAACCATAAGCAGGTTGTGGTTTCGTCCCTGAGGTTGTGGTTTCTGCTGGAACTATTGAGGCATACGAGAATGTGGTTGGTTTTTAAAGACTTGGCAGTTATTTTTGTTATTTTAGCTTGTTTCCCTGTTGGGATAGGAATTCTGACTTAGTATTTGTTTTCCTTTTCCAATTAGGTTTAGGTTTTTGCCTTACACTATAAATAAGGCCTTAAATTCTTATATCAGACACTTTTTTTGTTTTTTTGACAAATTTAATTCAGATTTGCTTTATGCAAATTTCGGCCTTCTTTGAGAGAGTGAGAGTTTGCTTCTTTCATTGATTGCATCACGAATCAGACCAACTTATCAATTTCGATTGTGGCGTTCTTCTGATCCGTCCTACAAAATCCTTCCGTTATTAGTGTTCTAGCTTCGCTAAGCTTAGGGTGCTATAGAGGGTGGTTTATCCATGTTCTTGGAATCTATATCAGAGGTGCGACGGGGTTTGAGGACTAAGTGCCATAGGGTTCCGCGTCAGTAGTCCTGGAAGCTCATCTGGAAACACATCTGGGAACTCTCTGACTACGGGCACTGAACTGGGGTCCTTAACCTGACTGTCTAGCTCTCTCACATGTGCAAGATATCCCTGACATCCCCTCCTGAGCAACCTACGAGCCTGTAGGGCTGATATCAGACCTCTAGGCGTGCCCCTCCTGTCTCCTCTGAAGACAAACTCAGATCCATCCTCATCTCTGAACTTAACTACCTTGTCTCTACAGTCCAAGGTAGCACCATATGCAGATAGCCAATCCATCCCTAGAATGACGTCAAAATCTGTCAACTCTAGAACCACAAGGTCAGCTGGAAGGCATCTACCATCTATAAACACTGGACTATGTCGACAGACTGTCTCTGCCAACGATGGATCACACTTAGGGCCACTAACCCATAGGGGACACTCTAACCCAGACGTCATCAAACCCACTCTCTCTATGGCTCTGGGAGCAACAAAGGAATGTGAAGCACCAGGGTCTAACAAAGCATACACCTCAGAACACCCAATGAGAAGGTTACCTGACACCACGGTGTTAGAAGTGTTTGCCTCCTGCTGTGTCATCGTGAAAATCCACGCCGGAGCTGACGGACCTCCACCTCGGGGACCCGCAGATGAAGAGGCTGACCCTCTCCCTCTGCCTCTGCCCTGCGTCATACCTGAAACTGGTGGCTGTGGCATGCTAGCTGGAGCTGTCTGCTGGGATGGTGCCGTGAAAGATGCCTGAGGGCACTCACGAGCCATGTGTCCCTCCTGGCCGCACCTGTAACATCCTGTAATCCCAAAGCGACAAACTCCTCTGTGCGCTTTACCGCACCTACCACACACTGAAACCTCTGAGCCTGAACTCATGCCACTGCCTAATCCCAGACCTGCTTTAATCTTATTCCAGAACTTATTCTTCCTCGACTTCTGCGTGGAACCACTCCACTTCTTACCACTGGAAGTTGCTGCACCCTGTGAAGAGGGATCTGACTTACCCCTACCTGGGGTCTTAGAACCAGAAGACTGTGCCGGCTGCTGTTTCACTGTACCCTGTATAATGGCACTAGCCTCCATCCTCCGTGCTAAATCCACCACGGTGTGGAAACTCTCCCTCTCGGCTGCATGGATCAAAGAGGAATACCTGGAATGCAGTTTCATAGCATACCTCCTAGCCTTTTTCTGTTCCGTGTCATAGGCCTGTCCTGCATACCGCAGCAACTCCAGAAACCTGTCAGTAAACTCATCAATACTCATATCCTCTGTCTGCTTGAGCTGCTCAAACTCTATCATCTTTAGCTCTTTTGAACTATCTGGGAATGCCCATCCGGCAAACTCATTAGCAAACTCCTCCCAAGACATGTTATCCAACCTAGGGTCCACATAGACGCCAAACCATTCCTTCGCCTTCTTACATTTTAAAGTGAACCCTGCCATCTGAATGGCTCTGGTATCATCTGCCCCTAGCTCATCTGCTATCATCTTGACTGCTTTGATGTACTCAAACGGATCATCTCCTGATTGGTACTTAGGAGCATCTAACTTTAGGTAATCAGTCATCTTTACCTTGCTCCTCACAGATGGGCCAGGTTGAGGTGTTTGGATAACTGGGGCTTCTGGTTGTACCACTGGTGGTGGTGGAGGAGGTGCAGAACTTTCTGGTGTAGAGTATGCTGGACTGGGGTAAAAAGGTGAGGGTGGATACATGGGATATGGTGGATATGGGGGGTAATACGGTGGATAAGGCATATATGTGGGATATGGGTGAAAACTAAGATAATCCGATGTACCTCCCATCGAATATCCTGGGCCCTGTGGGTAGGGCTGATAGTGGGGTGGATAACCATACCCCGAGGCCTGACCGCCTCCCTGTGATGATCCCACATCCTCCTCCGTATTGCCAACACCTAACCCTCCATCCCTTCTTGGATCCACATCCATCTCTTCCCTTGTATCACTAGATCTTCTTCTCTGTTCTGTCTCCCTCCTGCTTTCATCAAAAGACCTTCTAGGGTCCCTTGATGATCTTTCTCTGCCTGCCCTTTGGGACATAGCTCTTGTAATACCCGCCTGGAATCCGGCACCGGAATTCCTGTGGTCAGGTGGAATCCGGGGTGTTGGAATTCTATAAAAGGGTAGGACTTATGTTTTCTCAGTGGTATGATGTGTTTTAGGTTTTAAGTTATATAGTTTTGAGTTTTGCAGAGAAAATAGTTCATGGAGACTTCAGCCAAGTTCGGCCGCCGAAGGTAAGTTCGGCCGCCGAAAGTGCCCAATGTTCGGCTTCCGAAATTCAAGTTCGGCCCCCGAATGTTGCATGGTTTTGCATGCGATTGGGCAGCCGAAGCTGAGTTGGCTAGTGAGCTGAGTCATGTTTTGTTTGACAAGTGTTGGCCTCAGATTCTTGCCATGGAATGGCCACGTCTCTTATGACTCATCTGTACATGTTTTTGATTGTTCTTCCAGCAGTTTGAGGTGCTTGCAAAGGTGTTGAGAGTTGAGAGAAACAAAAGTTACGCTTGTGAGATTTTGAGAGTTTGAAGAGAGGTTGATCTATTTTTCCTTTGTTCAGTGTGTGTATCTTCCTGTTTTCAGAGGTAAAGGCAGTTTTAGACCCTGTTTATATGTTTTCTGAAGGGTTAAAGGAAGGAGAAGCATGCTTAGGTTATTCATGGTAGTTTTTGATGAGTTATGTATGTATACATGTTGATGCGTTATGTTTGTTTTGTTGTTTGGGGTTATTAGCCAGTTTTGGACCCCTGTGAACATATACTTGAGTATATGTGTGTTATGTGAAGGATGCATGTTCGAAAGTGTTGAAGGGAAGGAGGAGATGGTTTGCCGTTGAAGCTGAGTTGAACTCAGGTTCGGCAGCCGAAGGTTCATTCGGCCGCCGAACCTCCTGCATGGTGGCTTGGCTGCCACAGCTTGCCCCTGAGTGTTTTTGTATGTTCGGCTCTGTTTGGGGGATTCGGCCGCCGAAGGTGCCGCCGAAGGTTAGAGACTTTCGTCTCTGGAGTATGTTTTGGCCCCCGAAGCTTGCCCCCGAAAGGGTTCGGCCGCCGAAGATTGAGTTTCGGCCGCCGAAGGTGCTTGAGTTTCGTCTCTGGAGAGGACATTCGGCCGCCGAACCTGCCGCCGAAAGTGTTCTGTCCAGCTTTTCTTTTGCATATTTTGCATGAGTTGTAGACTGAGATTAAGGGGTTTCTTGGGTAGTTTACTAGAGTTATTCTTAAGGTCGTTTGGTCCCTCATTTAAGTCTTTATGTGTTTATACAGACCAGAGGAACCAGAGAGAGCAGCAGTGAGTACTGCTCCAGAGGTTCAAAGCCTGCAGAGTCAGTCAGTCCAGATAGCCAGAGGTGAGTGGAACTAAACTTCATGTTTTTAAGAAGACAATAGAATGTTTTAGCATATCTCATGCATCATGATTATGCAAATAGGTTGATTGCATTACTATTCACGAATATGTTGCATTGCATTGTTAATTGTGGGTGTGAGTAAATGCTGAATGATCCAATAGTCTCTGAGTTAAGACCAGGAGCCTTTGACTACGCCCTGGCAGGTATAGTAAAGACCAGGAGCCTTTGACTACGCCCTGGCAATGGTAAGTACAGAGGTGTTATACACATATACATATATGACAGGAAGACCAGGTGCTCGATTCTACGCCCTGGCACGGAAGTTACTGAGGCTATATGGTGACAGGTTTACTCTTGATGTGGCTTGTCTGTGATATGATGCATTCCATGAGATCATATTTTATGACTGATTTTATTATTCTACTCACTGGGCTATAGAGCTCATCCCACTCCCTTAATCCCAGTCTTGCAGGATCTCAGTGTACAGTGTACAGGGGAAAGTCAGAAGAGGTCAGAGATAAGAGAAGAAACGTGTAATAGCTTAGAGTGGACATGTAATATGAAAGAGATATGTTAATTATGTTTATAGTTAGACCTGTGCTTGACATAGTTGTGTTGTAAATCTTTGGTTTTTGTACATGATCAGGTTATGTATATATTTTGCTGAGTATGTGAAACCCAGGCTTAACAGGTATGAGATAACCCATCTAGAGCCAGCTCTAGTCAGGGGTACAGACAGAGATAGTGCATGCACAGGTTAAGCCTTGGATCAGGAAAAAGAGTTTTTATTTTCACATAAAATGTATGATCATGTATGAGATTTACAGGTACACAGAGTATATAGCAGGCTTGCTACGGGTTCTGGCGGCCTTACGCCGACCTGAATCCTAGCGCCGGTGACGGTCCGTTTTGGGGTCGTTACAGATTGGTATCAGAGCCCTAGGTTCATATGATCGGACCTATAGAGAGAGTGTCGGGCTCATAGAGACTAGAGTTGGTCAAGCACAATAGGAAATCATGTTCACTAGGATAGGAAATGGAGTCCTGTCTCTTTGATGCTATGTACTGCTATGCATATGTGTTATCTTTGCGATATATGTTTATGTGCTGATATGCTATAGTGTGTGTGTTGTTTTCCAGAGAGTTAAGATGCGATTGACTGGAGTCCCATCAGATAGTGAGGGATTAGCTGCTCGTCCTCCTGCATTGCCAAGGGCAAGGTCACAAAGATCTAGCAGGGAAGGCATGTCAATAGACCCTAGAAGGTCTGTAGACGAGAGCAGAAGAGGGATAGTGAGAGGAGGTAGATCAGAAGAGGAGAGGGAGGCCATGGAGACTGATCCGTCTATAGATGAAGGTATGGGCGAATCCGAGGGAGGTGTTCAGGCCTCAGATTTTGGCTATCCATCCTTGTTTCAGGAGCCAGAGTATCCGATGGAGGGTATGTCGGAATACTCTCGTTTTGACCCATATCCTACATACATGCCATATATGCCATATCCTCACTATTACCCATCATATCCACCATATCCTATGTATCCACCCTCCCCTATACATCCAAGTGCAGCACACCCAGAAATAAATGAACCAGCACCTCCACCACCCCAAATAGAACCAGCAGCCCCTATTGCCCAAACTTTTCCATCTAGTTCATCTGGAAGTAAAGTGAAGATGACTGAGTACCTTAAATTGGATGCTCCTAAGTTCAATACAGGAGATGATCCATTTGAGTACTTGAGAACTGTGAAGATGATTACTGATGAGTCAGGCCTATGATACTGATCAGAAGAAGGCAAGGAGATATACCATGAGACTTCATCCCAGGTATTCTTCTTTGATCCTTCCAGCAGAAAAGGAGAGTTTTCACTCGATTATAGATGCAGCAAGGAAGATGGAAGCTAGTGCCAATATTTAGAAACAATCAAAGGCACAGGCTTCGGGTTCTAAGGCCCCCAGTTCAAGTTCTACAGGCAGTAAGAGATGGGATAGAGCGAGAGGAACAAGGAAAGGGTTCTGGAGTAAAGTCAAGTCAGGTCTGGGTATGGGTAGTGGCTCAAGCTCTGGCACAGCTATTCCAGCATGTAGGAGATGTGGGAGACCACACAGAGGAACTTGTCAGTTGGGATCGACAGCTTGTTTTAGATGCGGACAGGAAGGGCATATTGCTCGAGAGTGTCCTCAGGTGACTTTTGTGGCACCTTCCCAGCAGATGAGTTCAGGCAGTGTAGCACAGCCAGTAGGGCAGCCAGCAGCTTCAGCTATGCCTCAGGGTAGTGGTAGAGGTAGAGGGAGAGGGGCAGCCTCTACTTCAGCAGTAGGTTCCCGAGGTGGAAATCCTATAGCCCCAGCACGGATTTTCACCATGACTCAGGAGGAGGCAAATACATCGAACACAGTGGTGTCAGGTAATCTCATCATTGGGTGTTCAGATGTGTATGCTTTGATGGACCCCGGTGCTTCTCATTCCTTTATTGCTTCGAGAGCCATAGAGCGATTGGGTTTGATCAGTTCTGAGTTAGAGTATCCTCTCTAGGTCAGTGGACCTAGATGTGACCCATCAGTGGCAGTGTCAGTCTGTCGTTTCAGTCCAGTATTCATAGAGGGTAGATGCCTTCCAGCTGACCTTGTGGTTCTAGACTTGACAGAGTTTGATGTCATTCTAGGGATGGATTGGCTATCTGCATATAGTGCTACGTTGGACTGTCGAGAGAAGCTAGTGAGTCTTAGAGACCAGGATGGGTCAGAGTGTGTCTTCAGAGGAGACAGGAGAGGTACACCCAGAGGTATGATTTCAGCCCTTCAGGCTCGTCGTTTGCTTAGGAGGGGTTGTCAGGGGTTTCTAGCTCATGTGAGAGAGCTAGACAGTCAGGTGAGGGAACCAGCCACAGTACCAGTTGTCCGAGAATTTCTAGATGTGTTCCCAGACGATTTACCAGGACTACCACCTGATAGGGAGATAGGGTTTGAAATTGAATTACTGCCAGGTACTAGACCTATCTCTATTCCTCCCTACAGGATGGCGCCAGCTGAGTTAACAGAGTTGAAAGAACAGTTGCAGGATTTGGTAGATAAGGGCTTCATCCGCCCTAGTACCTCACCTTGGGGTGCTCCAGTGCTCTTTGTCAGAAAGAAGGATGGATCCCTTAGACTTTGTATCGACTACAGACAGTTGAACAAGGTCACTATCAAGAATAGGTATCCCTTACCTAGGATTGATGATCTATTTGACCAGCTAGCTGGAGCAGGTTGTTTCTCGAAAATAGATCTGCGATCTGGGTATCATCAATTGAGAGTCAGAGAGGCAGATGTGCCTAAGACAGCTTTCCGAACCAGATATGGGCATTATGAGTTCTTAGTGATGCCGTTCGGGTTGACTAACGCCCCTGCAGCATTTATGGATCTCATGAACAGGGTATTCAGTGAGTTTCTGGATCACTTTGTCATTGTGTTTATCGATGATATCTTAGTGTATTCCAGAGATGCAGAGGAGCATGCCCAGCATTTAAGGATCGTTTTGCAGACACTGAGAGAGCATGGTTTATATGCCAAGTTCTCGAAGTGTGAGTTTTGGTTACGGAGCATTGCCTTCTTGGGACATGTGGTATCAGTAGAGGGTATTGAGGTAGACCCCAAGAAGATAGAGGCTGTAGCTAACTGGCCCAGACCCACAACAGTAACTGAGATTAAAAGTTTTTTGGGACTGGCAGGTTACTACAGGAGGTTCGTTCAGAACTTCTCAAAGATAGCAGCTCCTATGACCAAATTGACTCAGAAGAACCAGAAGTTTATCTGGTCAGACCAGTGTGAAGAGAGCTTTGAGGAGCTCAAGAGGAGATTGACAACAGCACCAGTGTTAGCTCTGCCTGTCAGTAATAAGGATTTCACAATGTTCTGCGATGCATCTCGAGTAGGATTGGGTTGTGTATTGATGCAGAGTGATAGAGTAATAGCTTATGCTTCTAGACAGTTGAAGAAGCACGAGTTGAATTACCCTACCCATGACCTAGAGATGGCAGCAGTTATCTTTGCACTTAAGATGTGGCGGCATTACCTCTACGGGGTTAAATGCGAGATCTTCACTGATCACAAGAGTTTACAGTACATCTTAAGTCAGAGAGAGCTGAATTTGAGGCAGCGGAGATGGGTAGAATTGCTCAGTGATTATGATTGTAAGATCCAGTATCATCCGGGTAAGGCGAATGTTGTCGCAGACGCCCTAAGCCGGAAGTCACTAGGCAGTTTATCCCATATAGCAGCAGAACGGAGACCAGTTGTGATGGAGCTTGATAAGCTCTTTGACGAGGGATTACAGCTAGAGTTGTCTGGTACAGGTGCATTGATAGCACAGATGAGAGTGACACCTGTGTTTCTGGAGCAGATAGCTCAGAGACAGCATGAGGACCCTGAGTTGATGAAAATTGCCAGGACTGTTCAGTCAGGCAATAGTGTAGAGTTCAGATTTGACAGCAAAGGGATCCTTCGCTATGGGAGTCGACTTTGTGTACCAGATAGGGGCAGTGTGAAAGAAGACATTATGAGGGAAGCTCATCATGCGAGGTATAGTGTTCACCCAGGAGCCACCAAGATGTATCAGGATCTGAAAAGGGTCTATTGGTGGCCAGCCATGAAGAAAGAAGTGGCGCAGTTTGTGACAGCCTGTGAGGTTTGCCAGAGGGTGAAATTAGAGCATCAAAAACCAGCAGGAATGCTTAACCCATTACCGATTCCAGAGTGGAAATGGGAGAACATAGCCATGGATTTTGTAGTGGGTTTACCAGTAGCGTCCAACAGGATAGACTCGATATGGGTGATTGTGGACAGACTCACGAAATTTGCTCATTTTCTTCCAGTACGGAGTAACTATTCTGTGGATAAGTTGGCACAGGTCTATCTGGATGAGATAGTAAGATTACATGGAGTTCCAGTGTCTATAGTTTCAGACAGAGGACCTCAGTTTACCTCCCGCTTTTGGCGGAGTCTGCAAAGTGCGATGGGCACGAGATTGGATTTTAGTACTGCTTTCCACCCACAGACTGATGGACAGTCAGAAAGGACCATCCAGACCATAGAGGATATGCTTCGACTATGTGTGTTAGACTTTGGCGGTTCTTGGAGGCAGCATCTACCTTTGGTGGAGTTTGCCTACAATAACAGTCATCATGCTAGCATCGGGATGGCTCCTTATGAAGCGTTGTATGGGAGGAAGTGCAGATCCCCTGTTTGCTGGGAAGAGGTAGGAGAGAAGGCTCTTGCAGGGCCAGAGTTAGTAGACATTACCAGTAGAATGGTGCCCATGATCAGAGAGAGAATCAGAACAGCTCAGAGTAGACAGAAAAGTTATGCAGACGTTCGCAGAAAGCAGTTAGAGTTTCAAGAGGGTAATTGGGTATTGCTGAAAGTGTCTCCAATGAAAGGAGTGGTTCGTTTTGGAAAGAAAGGTAAATTGGCTCCACGGTACATTGGACCCTTTGAGGTGTTGCAGAGGATCGGAAATGTGTCGTATAAGCTGGATTTACCTGCTTCCATGGAGAGGATTCACCCGGTATTTCATGTTTCTATGCTACGACAGTTTGTGTCAGATCCGAATCAGGTTCTGAGTGAGCCTGAGGTGGAGATTCATACGGATCTCACCTATATAGAGCAGCCAGTGCGGATTCTGGACACGCAGATCAGACAGCTAAGGAACAAGGAGATTCCGATGGTGAAAGTGTTGTGGAACCACCATAATCTAGAAGAGTGCACATGGGAGACGCGGGAGTCTATGCTCCAGCAGTATCCATATTTGTTTTGAGGTTAGTTTTCTCCGTTTCATATGTTCATTGTGTGTGTTAGGAACATCCGAGGACGAATGTTCTTAAGGAGGGGAGAATGTAATACCCGGCTGGAATCCGGCACCGGAATTCCTGTGGTCAGGTGGAATCCGGGGTGTTGGAATTCTATAAAAGGGTAGGACTTATGTTTTCTCAGTGGTATGATGTGTTTTAGGTTTTAAGTTATATAGTTTTGAGTTTTGCAGAGAAAATAGTTCATGGAGACTTCAGCCAAGTTCGGCCGCCGAAGGTAAGTTCGGCCGCCGAAAGTGCCCAATGTTCGGCTTCCGAAATTCAAGTTCGGCCCCCGAATGTTGCATGGTTTTGCATGCGATTGGGCAGCCGAAGCTGAGTTGGCTAGTGAGCTGAGTCATGTTTTGTTTGACAAGTGTTGGCCTCAGATTCTTGCCATGGAATGGCCACGTCTCTTATGACTCATCTGTACATGTTTTTGATTGTTCTTCCAGCAGTTTGAGGTGCTTGCAAAGGTGTTGAGAGTTGAGAGAAACAAAAGTTACGCTTGTGAGATTTTGAGAGTTTGAAGAGAGGTTGATCTGTTTTTCCTTTGTTCAGTGTGTGTATCTTCCTGTTTTCAGAGGTAAAGGCAGTTTTAGACCCTGTTTATATGTTTTCTGAAGGGTTAAAGGAAGGAGAAGCATGCTTAGGTTATTCATGGTAGTTTTTGATGAGTTATGTATGTATACATGTTGATGCGTTATGTTTGTTTTGTTGTTTGGGGTTATTAGCCAGTTTTGGACCCCTGTGAACATATACTTGAGTATATGTGTGTTATGTGAAGGATGCATGTTCGAAAGTGTTGAAGGGAAGGAGGAGATGGTTTGCCGTTGAAGCTGAGTTGAACTCAGGTTCGGCAGCCGAAGGTTCATTCGGCCGCCGAACCTCCTGCATGGTGGCTTGGCTGCCACAGCTTGCCCCTGAGTGTTTTTGTATGTTCGGCTCTGTTTGGGGGATTCGGCCGCCGAAGGTGCCGCCGAAGGTTAGAGACTTTCGTCTCTGGAGTATGTTTTGGCCCCCGAAGCTTGCCCCCGAAAGGGTTCGGCCGCCGAAGATTGAGTTTCGGCCGCCGAAGGTGCTTGAGTTTCGTCTCTGGAGAGGACATTCGGCCGCCGAACCTGCCGCCGAAAGTGTTCTGTCCAGCTTTTCTTTTGCATGTTTTGCATGAGTTGTAGACTGAGATTAAGGGGTTTCTTGGGTAGTTTACTAGAGTTATTCTTAAGGTCGTTTGGTCCCTCATTTAAGTCTTTATGTGTTTATACAGACCAGAGGAACCAGAGAGAGCAGCAGTGAGTACTGCTCCAGAGGTTCAAAGCCTGCAGAGTCAGTCAGTCCAGATAGCCAGAGGTGAGTGGAACTAAACTTCATGTTTTTAAGAAGACAATAGAATGTTTTAGCATATCTCATGCATCATGATTATGCAAATAGGTTGATTGCATTACTATTCACGAATATGTTGCATTGCATTGTTAATTGTGGGTGTGAGTAAATGCTGAATGATCCAATAGTCTCTGAGTTAAGACCAGGAGCCTTTGACTACGCCCTGGCAGGTATAGTAAAGACCAGGAGCCTTTGACTACGCCCTAGCAATGGTAAGTACAGAGGTGTTATACACATATACATATATGACAGGAAGACCAGGTGCTCGATTCTACGCCCTGGCACGGAAGTTACTGAGGCTATGTGGTGACAGGTTTACTCTTGATGTGGCTTGTCTGTGATATGATGCATTCCATGAGATCATATTTTATGACTGATTTTATTATTCTACTCACTGGGCTATAGAGCTCATCCCACTCCCTTAATCCCAGTCTTGCAGGATCTCAGTGTACAGTGTACAGGGGAAAGTCAGAAGAGGTCAGAGATAAGAGAAGAAACGTGTAATAGCTTAGAGTGGACATGTAATATGAAAGAGATATGTTAATTATGTTTATAGTTAGACCTGTGCTTGACATAGTTGTGTTGTAAATCTTTGGTTTTTGTACATGATCAGGTTATGTATATATTTTGCTGAGTATGTGAAACCCAGGCTTAACAGGTATGAGATAACCCATCTAGAGCCAGCTCTAGTCAGGGGTACAGACAGAGATAGTGCATGCACAGGTTAAGCCTTGGATCAGGAAAAAGAGTTTTTATTTTCACATAAAATGTATGATCATGTATGAGATTTACAGGTACACAGAGTATATAGCAGGCTTGCTACGGGTTCTGGCGGCCTTACGCCGACCTGAATCCTAGCGCCGGTGACGGTCCGTTTTGGGGTCGTTACAGCTCTTGGCAAAGCAGGGGGACGCCCTTCTATACCCTCATTCTCGGGCGGAGCTCCAGTCAATCTAGCTGATCGACGGGTTCCTCTCATCTTAGCTTCTGAAAACATAACATGAACTTTAGCATCATAGGATCCATGTAACAACATGAACACTCAACTCATAGCATAGCATATCATAGCATATCATTAAATGCACATGTATAAAATCATGGCATTACACATCAAGACAGGACTCAACATCCTATCCTAGTGGACATGATCTTCCTATTGTGCTTGCCCTCTAAAACAACCTCTTTCCGATGTGAGATCTCTCTAATCCCTGAGCATCTTAGCTCAGCACACCGTACTCTAGAGGCCCTATGCTCTGATACCAATCTGTAACAGCCCGCTTACCGGACCATCACCGGCACTAGGATCCAGATCGGCTTAAGGCCGCCGGGACCCGTAGTAAGCCTACTGTCAACTCTGTGTACCTGATAAATCCCATACATGATCATACTTAAGCTTAAAACTGTTACTTACTTTTTTTTTTTTTTTCTTTGCTTGACTATCTTTTCTTGTCTTGAAACTTTTCTCATCAACTAAGCCTGGACTATGCATGCTCTGTCTGTATGCACTCGAAGAGTGATACCTGCTATGGTACCATACAGTAACTACAGAGATAGAAAGACTACCATGCACCAAGCCTAGCGCATCATAACAACATTATCTTAATCATAAAATGATCATGAGCAAAGGGATAAACATACACTAGGGCCAAGCACAATTCTATAACTCAATACATAACTTGCTATTACATCATTTCTATACATTACATAAACTCTGTACTGTACATCATTATCATGTCCACTATTCTATACTATTACATATGCCTTTACCCTTGCTTTCTCTTTCTCTTTCTCTTCTCTGAGGCCCTGAAAAATGGGGTTAGGGAGAGGGATGAGCTGCTAAAGCCCAGTGAGCGGAATCTATAAAAACAATCACATTTAAAACATGCTATCATATGATGCATCACTGCACAAACATTTCACATCTCGGATTGGACATGATCCCAAAACTCCCTCTGTCAGTGCCCGGCCCCCAAAGGAGCTCACACAGGTCTTTCACTAACTACTCATGGTGCCCGACCCTATAAGGGCTCTCACAGGACTCATCCAAGGTAAATGCCCGGCCCCAAAGGAGCTCACACAGGACATACAATAATGACAGACTTATGGGCTATTGAGATCGCCTCGGTCCAATCCACATATACAAGTAATAATGCAATGCATCAACTTGGTGAATACTAATGCAAAGCATCCTACATAAACATGGCATTAATGATGCATGAATCATGCTAAAACAGTTCTTAACTTTTAAAATAAAGTTCTGTTCCACTCACCTCTGTCAACTGCTGAGCAGTCTCTGTAACTCTAACTCTGTGGGCCTCCTTGGTCTCTCGGGTCCGTACCTACACAGGTGGACTCAAATGAGGACCAAACTTACTTAAACATAACTCCTACTATCTCCCTAAAACCCCTCTAAAACATCATAGGCATGCATGGAAACATGGGCAAAAGAAGGCTGGACTGGGCACTTTCGGCGGCTGGTTCGGCGGCCGAAACCTCCCTCCAGAGACGAAACTCATGCATGTTCGGCGGCACCTTCGGCGGCCGAAAGTCTCATCCAGAGACGAAACTCATGCACTTTCGGCGGCCGAACTCCCTCTTTCGGCGGCCGAAAGCCCCTTTCTCACCCAAAAGCCAAGCTTTCGGGGGCAAGGTTTGGCAGCCGAAACTGCCTCCACAAGGGGTTCGACGGCCGAACCTTACTTCGGCGGCCGAACCTGGATTCTCCAGAAAGGCAGAATCCGAGCACAACTCATGCTTTCAGCCTCCAAATCCTATCAAACACCCATAACATGCATACCAACACTTCTCAACTAACATATAACATAACTCATGCATATAGAGGCCTAAAAACTAGTTCAAGCCCCAAAAACAACAACAAAACGCATATGATCAACATATGCTCAAACTCATGCTTATACCCCAAAACATGCCATAAACCTCTCCAAAACTTCTAAAACTTGCTTTAAACATAAGGGGAGGTGAGGATCCATGCTTACCTCTTGAAGAACTAGAGGATTGATGATCCAAGCTTGGAGATAGGAGAAAACTCAATCAAACTCTCCAAGTGCTCAACTTTGCTTCCTTTTGCTCAAATCTCTAAAACAAAGCTCAAAACAAGTTAAAACATGCAAGATTTGAGGAAAACATGAGAAATCACACCAAGGAGAGCTTGAACCTACCTTTGACCCAAAAACAGAGTGTTTAACACTCAATTCTCGGGCAAAGGGGCTTTTGTAGTGGCCAACCGACTCTTCCTTCGGCGGCCTAACGTCCATGCGAAACCATGCAACTTTCGGCGGCCGAACTTCACCTTCGGCGGCCGAACCTGGCTTTTGTCCCCTTGGCCTTTTCATTTCAAAACTCAATGTTCTTAACTCAAAACATGCAAACATGATAAAAACACTTAAAAAACATCTTAAAAACAACCTTTCTTATACCCTTAGGGCAAGCTCCGACATCCTCGAATCCCGACTTCCAACGAAAAATCCGCCGGAACGTAGGAATTCCGATACCGGGGTCTAGCCGGGTATTACAATTTTGGTCAGAAATCGAATCGAACCGAACCGGTCTGATTCGGTTCGATTCGGTTCGATTTGATTGGTTTCGATTTTTAATAATTTTTTTATTTTTTACACTTTATTTTTAATATTTTAAAATTTAATTAAAATATTTTAATCTTAATATGATTTAATTTCTCTATATTATTGAATAAATATATTATTATCACTAATCGGTTCGGTTCGGTTTTTTCGGTTTTTTTCTGATCAAAATCGAACCGAACCGAAATAACAGAAATTTCTGAAATTAAAAACCGAATCAAATCAAAATGTATAAAAAAACCGAACCAAATTTTCAAATCAATTCGGTTCGATCAGTTTTTTCGATTTGAATCGAATACTGCTCACCCCTACTTCTCATATAATAGACCCAATGTCATATATTTTGAGCCCATAATAAATGGGTCTAAATAAAATTTTTATATTATTTATATTTATTTATCATTTATATAAATGTGTATAAACACACGTGAACATATTTCAACATTGATTATTAGGAATATTACATAATGCTACTCAAACATTAGAATTTTGACCAAGAGATTTAAAATCTCAACGGTCAAGAAAATAGAAAACAAAGGAATAAGAGTCAGGAGAGTTAGTGATTAGAGCTCCCTATTACCTATTTAGTGTTAAGAGTCACACTATTGGCATGTTTCATAGTTAACAATTCCAAGAGGTATCGAACACTAGAACAACCCTCCCACCAATCTTCAATCCTCCCATAGAACAATCAATGAAAGTTCTAAAATATAAATCTCTTAAATACCTATATACCTGCAATATAAAAATTAAAAAAAATTATTTACACTAACCCGACAATTAAAGAGAAAACTCACTCGTTAAAGTTAAGGAATGGACATTCCTTATTCAAAATGGATAAGAAAAAATCACAAAATTTAATAGTTTAAAGAAAAATAAAAATATAAATACATAAATTTTTTCTCTCTAAAATTTAAAGAGAGTTGAAGAACTCATATTTAAATTTATTTCTACTCGATTGAAATATATATAAGTTTATAATAAAATTGTAATTATTTTTAGAGTTTAAGATTTTCTTCCATTAAAAAAAAAATATTTTCTTAATATTGTATATAAGAATAATCTCTTCTCCTCCTTTAATACTAACTTGCTCAATGAGCTTGTTTATGGATAAGAATTGGATAGAATTTGAATTTGTACGGTGCTGCTAGCATCTCTCATCTTTTATTTGCTGAATATCGTATTTAATATTTCGATTTTTCATCATAACTCATCTTTTACTGAATAATTTAAGTATTTATATAAAAATAAAAAATACGATTAAAAAGTAAATCTCATTAGTTTTGTAATTACAAAATCTCCGATCAAATAACTTAGGATTCTCTTATTAATTAATTCCATTGAATTTTTTTATCATATAATTTTTTTTAACATTAATTTCTGATTATAATGATATTGCCAAATATTTATGATAATACTGATTATAAATTTTTATTTTATGCATAA
Source organism: Manihot esculenta (assembly GCF_001659605.2). Taxonomy (NCBI): domain Eukaryota; kingdom Viridiplantae; phylum Streptophyta; class Magnoliopsida; order Malpighiales; family Euphorbiaceae; genus Manihot; species Manihot esculenta. The sequence goes on from NC_035173.2 coordinate 8,668,040, forward strand.
AATGGTATTTTCCATTAATTTTTCTTAACATTAATTTCTGCCTGGCTAATATGGTGTTCTTGATTACGACAATAGACTAGTCTTAAGAAATTCATCCAACCATATATACTTGAAGCCATAGAGTTTAAGATTTTTAGACTATTTTCATTCAATTTTTTTTTAATCCCTTTTTTTTTCTGACCAAGCAAAATTTATAGAGTACCATAGAGTTTCCATATCAATATATTCCATATGTTTTTTTATAAATTATCCTATATAAAATAAAATGATATTAATTATTTTTCTTTCTATTAAAATTTGAAGTCAAGATTTTTTAATTTTAGAGACAATTTCAGTATTATTAATTAAAATTTATTATTATCGATGGGTTTAACTCATTAGTACTGAAATCGTCTATAATTATGAAATTTAAATTTTAATATTATTAATTTATGAAAAAATTAAAATAAATATAAATGGATAACGATAAAATAAAATAGAAAATTAGAATATTTGATTTTGGATAAAGTAGTTAATGATAATATAATATTTGATATTGACACTTAAAAATTATAATGCACATGAATAAATCTCTCGTGTTACCTGTGAAAGGATGCTTACTTCTTTGTGGATATTATGATACTCAACACTAAAGAAGATAGAGTCCTGCAGTTGAGGGTATTATTATTTGAAGAAAAGGATAAAGACTTCCCACGTATTACCCTATCTTTATAGCTCAATCAAAAATTATTCAACACCAAGTTTTCTTCATACAATCTCTCTCTTAAAAATAAAAACAATTTAATCAACATTTTCGAAATGGACAAAAAATCTTTTCTTTCATCTAAGATAAAATTTCAGAAATTTTTAAATTATATAAGGGTAGTTATCTGATTCTATTCGATAATACTAACTATTTTAATAAATTTAGTGTAATCATATGTATTTTGAATTTTGCTGAACGAAAATAAATACTATTCGCATTGGATCGGCTTACTAAAAAGTCAAGTGATTTCAGCGAGTATTTACTTTATTTAGGAGAATTGAATTTTTAACCTCACTTAGAAAAAAAAAGTGTGAAAAGAATGAAAAGATGTAAAGTCGACCACAAAGGGATTAATTTTGATTTATTACTTCAACTCTTGTTTGATTGCTGATAGAATAAGAAAAAGGGTAAGGCTAATATACAAATTATATATAAAAAAAGCCCTCTCATTGGACCAATTTGAACTAATGGTTGGATGGACTTATAGATAATTGAAAATTACAGGGATAAAATAATAAATAATGGCAAACTCTAAAGATCTCATAAGAATAGAAGATAATTAGATTTTTAAATTATTAATTTTTCAAACACAATTAAAATAAAAAAAATTAATTCAATTAAATTTACATAAAATCAACCATTTCAAATCAAAGTGAAAATAAATATGGATGCATTCTTTCGATCCCTCTCCATCGAATTAGAGAATATTATTCACAATATCCACTTGTTGAATGTTAATCTTGCTCGGTCTATTAGTTGTATCCCTAAACATAGAGATGCTTGATTTAGCTTATAAATTTTAAAAATAAAATAACCTATTTGTTTATAATATTTTATGAGTTTATAGGTTAAAAAGAATAAGTTGAGAGTACCAATTTTTCATTTTAAATCCTATAAATTTTAAACTTGACCAAATAAATTACCATATTATCATTATTTAATTTTAACACTTTTTCATATATCTTATTTAATTTCATTTATTAATTTTGATAATAAATATGTAACGACCCGGAAACCGGATCGCTACCGGCGCTAGAATTCAGATCGACTTAAGGTCGCCGGAACCCGTAGCAAGTCTAACATACAATCTGACATACCTGATAGAATCCCATACATAATCACACATTCATAAAAACTTAAACTTTTCATATACCAAGCTTGACCTGCACATACATCATAACCGTAAACATAAAAAATCCCATACTAGAGCCTTTATCAAATGCTCTAGTAAGGTCAATATCTCATACATCAAGCATGATTCATCACATCTCATCATTAAAAACATTTACATAAAGACCATGTACAAAAGGGATTACAATCTATCAATAGGGTCAAGCACAGTACTATCCTCAATACATTACATGTCTACTACTAATCTATTACATCATGCTATACCAGAACTCTGATGACTCTCCCACAGCTACATGTGCTCCTACAAACCTGGGGGTTAGGGAAAAGGGGTGAGCTACTAAAACCCAGTGAGCAAAACAATAAAACAATTTATAAACATATGCTTTTATAAAATGTATCACAACACAAACAATTCACATCTCGGATGGACATGACCCAAAACTCCCTCTACTCTGTGTCCGGCCCTCGGTGGAGCTCCTCAGGACTTCTATTACATAACATATCATAATGCCAGGACGCGTGGAATGGGCAGCCCTGGACTTTCTTACATTGTGTCAGGACGTGTGGCATGGGCAGCTCTGGACTTTCTTACATCGTACCATATCATATCATTTTGAGGGCTAGTGGGTCTTTCTCTGGTCCATCCACACCAACAACAAATTATGCAATGCAGCATATTCGTGAAATCTAATGCAAACAGCCTAATACATATACATGGCATTCATGATGCGTGAACATGCTTAAAACATTTGATTGCTTTAAAAAATGAAAGAGTTATGTTCTACTCACCTCTGTCTGACTCTGGAACAGCTAACTCACGGCTGATCACCTCGGTTCCTCAGGTCCAATCCTACACAGATGGACTCAAATGAGGGACCAAACAAACTCTATAAAGACTCTAAACATCTCACCAAAAACCCCCTAAAACATCATAAAACATGCATAAGAAACAAGCAAAGAAAGGTTGGGCAGGGGATTTTTGGCGGCAGGTTCGGCGGCCGAAGGTCCCTACAGAGCCGAAAGCCAGACACTTTCGGGGGCAGGGTTCGGCTGCCGAAAGCCTTCACAGATCCGAAAGTCACTAACCTTCGGGGGCAGGTTCGGCGGCCGAAACTCCCCTCCAAAGCCGAAAGTCCAACTTTCGGGGGCGAGTTTAGGCGGCCAAAACTGCCTCCCCTAGGAGGTTCGGCGGCTGAATCTTACTTCGGTTGCCGAACCTGGGTGTTCCTGGGTTGCCGAACCTGGGTGTTCCTGGGTGACAGAACCCGATTCTGTCTCGCCCATCCAGCCCCCAAAACTCTCCAAAACACACATCCAACTATTCTAAAACATGTATAAACACATATTCGAGCTTATAGGGGCTTAAAACTAGCCTATACCCCAACAAATATCAATATAGCATCACATTTATCATTAAACTAACATAAACTCTAACATTTTAGATCTAACCAAAGCATGCATCAATACCCCTTAACCCTTCATAAAACTTACGTAAAAACATAAGAGAAAATGAGGATCTACACTTACCTCTTGCCTCTTGAAGATCAAGGGTAGATGCGACCCAAACTTGGAGATGAAGAGGAAACGAGTTCCGGAGGTCTCCAAGCTTCAAAACTTTGGATTGAGCTTAAAATATTCAAAAACAAGATAGAAACTCATAAAAATCATGAGAGACTTGAAGGAAAAGCACAAGATCGACAAGGGGTGGCAGAGACTCACCTTACTCGAAAATGGAGAGAGAAAACTCGTCCATTTTTGGACAGGGGGCCTTTTATAGGTGGCTAGCCAGATCACCTTCGGGGGCCAAAGGTGCCTCCGCATCCGCCCCATGATCGGCGGCCGAACATGGACCCTTCCCTCAATCTCTTTTCTTTTCTTCTTTAAAACTTTAACTCAAAACTAACCATTAAAATCATGAAAAACATTTTGTAAAAACATGTTTTACCCTTCTAGAGGTATCCAAGATTCCGGATTCCAACGGAAATTCTGTCGGAAGGTTGGAATTCCGACGCCGAAATCTAGCCGGGTATTACAAAATAAATTTATAAATTTCTTATTTTTAAATACGTCAATTACTTATTAATCACCGAAAATATTTTAACAAATATTTTTATTAATAAATTTTAATAAAAATTTATTAAAACCTTTATGTATATATATATAGATTTATTAATAAATAACTTTATTAAAATAAAAATAAAAAAAATTATTATAAAACAAAGTAATCATTTTTAAAATGAAAATATCAATTTTTACATTTTTATTTAAATTTTTATATAAATTTATTAATAAATTAAAATTAAATAATTGAAAATATTAAATTTGAATTCGTCTAAATGTGGAGAGGTTATGAAAACTAATTTAATAAGAAAAAGTGAAAAAAAAAAAAAAACTTTTATAAGTGTATGTTATCTCTTATTCCAAATTGATATAAAATTTAACAGAAAATAAGTTATTTTATTAAAAAAATATTTTTTTAAAAAATATTTTTTAAATATAAATTAAATTTTGTAAATAAAAAATTTAAAAATATTTTATTTTTTTATAAATAAATAAAAAGATTAAATTTATAAAAAAAATTTACTAATAAAAAAAGTTTATAATCTAAAAAGACTCAACTTTATAAATTTTTACATTTATAACCTAAACTTTTAATTTGGATAAAAAACTCTAATTTTTAAATTTATTATAATTATAATAATTTTTTAAATTAATTTTGACTATATTTAAATTAATTCATATATACACTATATATCATTATTTTTACTATATAAATAATTTAATTAATTTTAATTAAATTTTAATTAAATTTTTAAAATTTTAATTACCTAAATTTTTCAATTAAGATTTTTATTTAAGTATAAAAAAATTAAATATTTTAATTATATAATTTAAAAATGTTATATAATTAAGATTTTAGAGTCTTAATTAAAATTTAATTTTAATTAATTAAATTATTTATAAGATAAATAATAAATTTAAAAATTAAAATTTTTTTTATTTAAAATTAAAAATTTAAATTATATAAATATAAAAACTCGTAAAAAGAATAAGAAAACGAAGGTGAAAATTCTATTGGAAGGTAGAAAGTCAAATACAAAGAATTGATATGTATATATTTTTTAAAATTTTCCTTCATAAAATATTAGGGAAAATAAAAAATGTAAATATATGTATAAATATAATGGGGACAAATGTAGACCGACTGATTGATAAAATGGGAATTTAAGGAAAATAAAGAGAGAGAATGAACAGCAGAAGCCCTAGCAATTCTGTCACTTATCCACTCAAAACAATCCACAAATGAGAATGTTCACAAAATAATTCAAATAAATAAATAAATAAAATGGGCCACAAATAAATAAGCTAAATCTCAATTCTACCCTTGAGAAAGACAAAATCCTCCCATTTCCAATTTTTTCCAGCAAAAATTAAAAACCTAACTAAGCTTAAATTTAATACTGGAATAATTTCTTTAAGATTTTTAATTTTAAATAAGTTTTTTAATTTTAAAAAACTTTTCAGAATTTGCAAAATAAATCAAATAAGCATTGCGATAAACAGAAATCTCAGATTTTTTTTCATTTTAAAAATTTTCTTTTTCTATATTTTACTGTTATTTTCTTCTCATTTTATAGATTCAGAATTGGAAAAAAAAAAAAAGAAATATTATTTTTAATAGAATAATCAACAGAAATATCATCATATCATGTTAAAGGTGATAATAATAATTATGATGAAAATGATAAGTTTATAATTTTTTATTATTTAATAATAATTTATCAATGTATTTTGAAATGTATTAAATATCTATAAAAATATATTTTTATGTTTCATAATTTTTATATTTTTTTAATTATTTTAAAATTATTAGTCACTCTATTTTATAAACTATAATTATATATAAATTTAATAATATAACTTTATTTTATTTTATTTTAAAAAATTTTAAATATATTTTAATATTTAATAAAACTTAATATTTAAGATTAAAAAAATTATATTTTTTAATATGTATAAAAAAGTAAAGTGAATAAAATTATAAAAGGGAGGGAATAGTATATATAGAATAAGAATCCAAATATCAAATAATTTAGATATCTCTTTAAAATCTAAATCATGTTTACATCACATTAGCGTCGGTAAGTATTTACTCTATTTATAAAAATTAAACTCGCAATTTTATTTTAAAAAAAAATGTCTTATCATTCATTCAACAGATAAGATAAAGTTATAATAATAAATAAGTCTTAAATTTTTCCTTCTTACATTAAAAATAGGATCAATTTGCAGTCAAATATTTGCAATGACAATTATGCTCTTATTTAAATGAGATAAAAGAAAAAAATGATGCAAGGTGTTTTTCCTCAAGTCCCTCACTAATCCTATATCACTCGCCTTTTCTTCTCTCATGCAACACCATCAATTCCGTCGTTACTCACCGTTGGGCCATGAGCATGCAAGCTATACGAAGGCCTTCCAACTGTGAAAATCTTGTTAATTCTAACATCATTTGTGTCGCTCAAATTTTTATTTGTCTATCTGAGAAATTGGCCACCGACGTGCACATCAATACACTCTTTATTACTCCTATTGTCGACCTTGAAAAACATGGAGAGTAAATGCATTGAAGCGATAGATGGAATCCTACGGGCCACGGAGGAGGTAGGGTTCTTTCAAGTGGCGAACCTGAACCATGGGAGATGGACAATTGAGTGCTGGAAGAGATATTAGCGGTGGCGCGTAGATTCCACAAGTTGCCAAGGGAGATAAAAGGAAAAGTACTATACTGAAGAATTGATGAAGAAGGTGAAGTCTGTTTGTCTAACTTCGTACTATTGTAACATTTTGACCTTTACATCTCTTCAAACTCCTATAATTAGGAAACTCTCTTTGTATTTTGGAGGACACTCTGTTTTGCATCTCAACCATAATGGAATATTGAGCTGTAGAAAGATAAAAAAAAGAGTGAAGGTTTTAGGGCTTTAGTCTACTAGGGAGCCATTTACGATGGTAGCTCTATGGAAGGGCATCATTGTTTTTTCAAATTGATATTGAAAATTAAGATAATAAAACATGAGACATCTCGTATTTAGTCAGATGCATTTATCAAACTAAACTTGTGAATGAATGCCGGAAGAGCATCATTATTATTAAAGAAAAATAAATATTTATTTAATAGAAGACTAATGGTAAATTGTGTCCATTATTAATCGAATGATGTATTTGTTAAATAAGATTAAAAGTTAAGGATTTATTTGTTATCAAAATTTAATTTAGGGGCTAATTTATAAATTTTGTTAAAATTTAGAGATTTGAGTGTAAATTGTCTTTAAATTTAGAATAAATTATATTTTGATTTCTGAGTTTTAATATAATTAATAGATTGATTCTTGTATTTTTAAAATTGAGCACTTAAATTTTTCTATACAGTTCATCCAAATTAAAGGTGTCTCCATCTATTTTTACAGTTTGATCACTTTTTTTAAATGAATAAACTACACTTGAATCCTTAAACTTTAACATAATTAACAGATCAATCCTATATATTTAAAATCGTATACTTAAATCGCTCTATGATTAATATTATAATTTAAACATTTTGATCTTTCATTTTTTATTATAAATAATACTTAAATCCCTATTAACTTTTATTTATAATATTTCATTTAATTAATTTTTAATATTTTTTATTTTTAATATCTATTTATTAAAATATTTCAATATTTATAATTTTAAAATTTTCAGACTTTTAAGTAAAGTTATAAATTTTTATAAAGAGTATTTTAGAAAAAAAAATTGTAATTTCAAAAAAATTTGATAATTTATTAATTTTGAATTAATATCTATAATAGATAAAAAAATTATTTAAAATTTTAATTTTAAAAATATAAGAATTAATCCAATAATTATGTTAAAATTTAAAAATCAAAATATAATTTACACGATGTAATAAGAAGGATTTAAGTATTTATAAGAGTATTTTAAATATTTAAAATATCTATACTCTTTTAACCGATTAACTAATAAAATTATGGATAGAAATTATATATAGATTTAAGTATTTGTAAGTGTTTGATTTTAAAATTATAAAGAATTATATGTTAATTATTTTAAATTTTATGAATTAAAATATAATTTATTCATAAATTTAAATTAAGAGAAATTATATCTAATATTTTTTAATTTATTTTTAGAAGGGAAACATTCATTTATCCTTAAAAAATTAAAAGAGTTAAATTAATTGACTTCAAAAAAAAAAAAAAGAGTTAAATTAATTTTTTTTAAAAGATATTAAAAACTTATTAATTTTTTTATAACCTTAAAAAATTAAAACTTAAATTTCATAAATAGGTTGCCCCTTTTTTTTTCTTTTCTTTTTATCTTTTTTCTATCCAAACATAAAACCCGTAACAAAGAACTAGGCAGAGCAAAGAGGAAGATTTTGTTTTCCAGAGAGAGAGGGAGAGAACGAGGGAGGCTCTTTTCTATTTATGTAAAGAAGCAAATGTTTCCAAATTTTATTTTGTTTCTGTTTTTTCAATTCTTTACTTATTAGATTCTCTTTTGTTTTTCTGCGTCTTCTGTTGTTGTTTTTTTTCTAATTTAATCTTTTTCTGGGTAACCCCCTCCTCTCTGCTTCTCTCTGTCTCGATTGAAATACAGAAAATTATATTAGGGTTTTATCAATTGCAGATCAAAGCCCAGAAGCCTCAGATTTTCTGGGGGTTTTCTCTCACCTTTTTCAGATCTCTCTTGTTAATATAAGTTTGTTTAGTCTTCTGTTTGTCTTACCCTTCAATTCAAAATCAGAAAAGTTCACGAAATTTTCGTCTTTTTGAATTGTGACTTATGGTCTGTAGCGAAACATGCATAAACTTGTTTGTATTTCCTTTGTTGAATTATTTTGTATAACGTTGTTTTCTTTTTAAATGTACAATTTGGACTGGGGTTCTATCGATCAGCTATGAAAATGCCTTGGTGTTGAGGAGTTTTCAGGTGGGGGCTTTGATTTTTTTGTTGAGCTAAATTAGGATTAGGGCTTGGGTTAGGGTTAGGGCTTAGTAGATATGATCAAACAGATATTGGGCAAGCTACCTCGAAAACCCTCAAAATCATCGAATAATGACTCAAACAATGATGCAGCTGTCAATGCCTTCTCGTCTCTGAATTCTTCCCATGGACCCAATTCCATAAACGCCTCAAAGTCGTCATCGGTTTCTGCAAAATCCAATTCGGGTTCTGGCGCTGCACGCATGAACAATGGGACCATTGCCCCACAGAATAAATCTAATCAAGGGAAAAAATCGTCCACCGTTGCAGGCCAAGTGGGTCCCATTTCGGCTTCTGGAGTTTACGAGCCATTGCCTAACTTCAGGGATGTTCCTAGTTCGGAGAAGCAGAATCTCTTCATTAGAAAGTTGAATATGTGCTGTGTTGTGTTTGATTTTAGTGATCCATCTAAAAATCTCAAGGAGAAAGACATTAAAAGGCAGACTTTGCTGGAGCTTGTTGATTATATTTCTTCAGTGACATCAAAGTTCAGTGAGGTGACGATGCAAGAAATTACAAAGATGGTGGCAGCTAATCTGTTTAGAACACTTCCTTCTGCGAATCATGATACCAAGATTCTAGAAACTTATGACCCAGAAGAAGACGAACCGACCATGGAGCCAGCGTGGCCTCATCTTCAAATTGTGTACGAGTTTCTTCTGAGATTTGTGGCTTCAACAGAGACTGATGCGAAGCTTGCAAAGAGGTATATTGACCATTCATTTGTGTTGAAATTGCTAGATTTGTTTGATTCTGAGGACCAAAGGGAGAGGGAGTATTTGAAGACTATACTGCACCGCATTTATGGGAAGTTTATGGTACATCGGCCATTTATTAGGAAAGCTATAAACAATATTTTTTATCGCTTCATATTTGAGACTGAGAGGCATAATGGGATTGCAGAATTGCTTGAGATATTGGGCAGCATAATTAATGGGTTTGCCTTGCCATTGAAGGAAGAGCACAAGCTTTTCCTTGTAAGGGCATTGATTCCTCTTCACAAGCCCAAGTGTGTATCAATGTACCATCAACAACTTTCATATTGCATCACTCAATTTGTGGAAAAAGATTTTAAGCTTGCAGATACTGTAATTCGGGGTCTTCTAAAATATTGGCCCATAACTAATAGTTCCAAGGAGGTTATGTTCCTTGGTGAGTTGGAGGAAGTGTTAGAAGCTACCCAGGCAGCAGAATTTCAGCGTTGCATGATTCCTTTGTTCCGTCAAATTGGCCGCTGTCTCAACAGCTCACATTTTCAGGTATGAATTTAGAATGGTTATACTTTGTGTTACTAGCCTTTGTTGTTGGTGCTTAATGATTGCTACTTGTCATTTTTTATGATGTTAGTCAACTATGGACTATTCTTTCCTTTATTGCAAGCTCAACTGTGATTCACCATTTTTGCTGCATTCATTGGATTCAATTAATTGTAATTGCAAGGGTCACCTGGATTTCAAATGGAATAATGCACTTTATCCTTATAGTTTAAAATATATTAGAAAGAAAGAGATATAACAAAAATTAAATACAGCCATTTAATTTCAATAACTACTATAATCAGAAAGCCTCTGATTGCATGTTAGGAAGACATTGTACTTATTAGTGAGAAGAATGCTTTATAATGGAATAATAGATTCTTCTTATATTAAGTGGTTTTTGTTATAAATTATGAACTTTTGATTTGTATATAATGATTATAATTTTGTACGTGTTGAATCTCATACTTAAATTTAATCAAATAATTAAATACTAAAAAGGATTAGAATATGTTACTATAAAATGTTATAATTTGACAACTATAATTAGAGAAGTAAATCAACAAGAATAAGAAAAAAGGAAAAAAGAAAAATAAAGAAAAGGAGAGGGAAAGGAAAAACGAATGGCTACAGGAAAAAAAGAAAAGCTAAATAAAGGCTTTATTTGGATTTTTCACAGTAAAAATGAAGTGAAATCTTAAATTTTGAAGTTTTGAGGTCTAACAATCTTTTGGAAAAAGAACAAACTGTAATTGATAGATTCAATATCGAATCTTAAGATCCATTTACAATTCTGTGCATTTAATATTCATCCCATATATTTGAATTGCTAGGAAGAAAAATTGAATGAGATTGATAATCATAAGATTCTAACAACAGTGAGCTGCATAAAATGTATACAAGAATGTCTTTTACTTGTCTACATGGTAATTACTATTTGTTCGTCATCCACTACATATGATATGGATATTAATCTTCAAGTCCTAAGAATATATTCCTAGATTTTGGACTTATGTGGAAAATTATCATTGTTTAATGCCATTTCTATAAGCAACTCCTTTCTGGAGTCCACTGATTTAAGATGCACTTTATATATATAAGCTTTCATTACCTCTCAACTGTTAATGATTATAGCAGAACAACACTAGTTCCGCGCTTCTCTTTGAAGGGTAAATGTATAAAGCCTAGGGGTTAAACTTTTGGTTGATCTTAATGTTAGAAAAATGGGATTAGAATATTTTTACTTGGAAAAATATAGTGTTAATTTGTGATAGAAAAGTGGAAATGCACTTATCTTTTGATGCTTCAATAATTAGAAAAAAATGCTTTATGTCTACATGCAGAGACTGACAATATATATTTTAAGAAAAGAACAGTTGGAAAATATCCTGTACAAAGACCTTAAGAGCAGCAGCTTAAGCCTTTGTACTTCTATTCCTTAAAAAATGTGACTAGTTTGCATGCAACTTATAGCATGCATAACGCACAAAGGGATCATCTTCCACTTCTTATTGTTGCTGATTTCCTTGTATTCCCTGCCATCTGCTTAAGATTTAAGAATAGCCCAATAAATTGAAACCACAGAAAATGCTGGGAACTGTAATCTATAGCTACTAACCAATGCAAAAAAGAGATGCTCCTGTAGTTCATCACTCTTTTGTATGCATCATCACTCAAGAGTAAAATGCTTTCTTTTAATTAAGTTATGAATGGTGTGGATCTTCCCAAAGCATGGGGGCTCAGTATGAAGTGACTGTAGCAGTCCTGCCTTCATGGAATTGCTTTCCTCATGTTCTAAGAAGCTTTGTCCCAAACTTTGTAATGGTGGGTCCCCAAAACTAAAAAAAGAAAAAGGTCTTATGTCGTCGATAACATGAGTTTATCATTTGATAGGAATGAACAAATCTGCAACAGGCAATCAGTGATGGAACCATTAAATTTTCAAGCGTGTAAAAACAATTTGTTCTTTTTGTTCAGCACTTGTATGATACTAGATGATGAAGAAGGTGTTTTGTGCTATAAAATATTGTTGTCCAATTCAACTTCTCATTAAGGATTCAGCAGTTACTACTTTTGTGGTGAGGTTAAAAGCAAGATTCATAGATAGCTAAGGTTTAAATGCAATGTGTAAATACATGGTGAATAAATGTATGAGAAGTCAAGAAAATGGATATTTAACTGATAGTTTAATGTGGGGTTGGTTATTCAAATTCATGGGAATTGTATGCGAGTTCAGTATGAAGAAATACCTGGCTTGTTGAAGGGAGCGTGTCATAAGCCGGTGCTAGGAGACATCCATCACAATAAACCATAGTGCCATATGTGTCTGTTGTCACAGTTGGTGTGATATTTTGAATTTTCGTGTATCTTAAATTTGGTTTCCCTGGCAGGTGGCTGAACGTGCATTGTTTTTGTGGAACAATGATCACATAAGGAATTTGATCACACAAAACCGTAAAGCAATACTGCCTATAATCTTCCCTGCTTTGGAGAGAAACACAAGAGGTCACTGGAACCAAGCTGTTCAGAGTCTAACACTGAACGTGAGGAAGATATTCTCAGATGCTGATCAAGAACTTTTTGATGAGTGCTTGGTTAAATTCCAAGAAGATGAAGTAAAGGAGAGAGATATACAGGAGAAAAGAGAAGCAACATGGAAGAGATTGGAGGAGGTGGCAGCCTCAAAGTCCATAAGCAATGAGGCTGTGCTCGTCTCAAGATTTGCCTCCTCTGTAGCAATTGCATCTGCAACAAGTCCATGTGCTACTGCTGGTTGTTGAGCGCCTCGGTGGGTGTTTAACTGTTGAAGTTACCTCTTTTTGTAGTTGAACGATACATGAGTGGATCTCATTGGCATGATAGGGAAACTGTTGCTTGGCTTATTTCCTGGGCTTCTCATATCATCTCATCAACAGGATAAGCGCATGCAGGGTTCTGAGGGAACAGGTTTATTCTATTTTTGGGTGGTCTGGGCTCATTCTGTTTTATTTTCTCTTCAGCCATTAAAGTGTATGTGTGTATTATAAGGGATGGGATTGGTTTATAGAGGCAGTCTTTCAGATTTCCTACCTGATAATATTTATTTTCTGTAATGATGCAAAGAAGAATTTTCCTTCTGTGTTTCAGCTTCGATCTCTTTATGTCTTTGTCTAACAGTAGACCTTTTGTTTTTTTATTCCCTTGTCTTCCTAAATGTCGTTTATAGGAGTTTGGTTCTGCAAGTTCGCAGGGGTATATGTGGAATGGTTAAACTGGGTAGAAAAATTTGCTCCTTGATCCCTGCAAGTGAGATTCTGTTCTGTCTACTTGCTGCATTTTTGTCTAATGTTTCGACACTGTTGTAAACTATTTGCAACTTTGGTTACTTCTAAGTAGCCAGTAGAATATGTTTCAAATCTGAAGAAACAAGTTGGAACTTCATGATCAAGAAATTCAGCCAATAGGACCAAGTGCTTATACATGTAATGTCAACAGTCAATTGATTTATTTATTTTTAAATAATTTTCTTGTTTGAAATGAATTTTTTTTCCTAATAATTAAAAATAAAAATATAATTCATTTTAATTTAAAAATTTTTATTTTAAAAGATGAAATCTTAAATTTGAATTTTTTTATGAGATGAATAATGCCAAAGGAATAATTAATGGTTCATTTCCTCCCTCTTGCAGTTTACTGCCACACATCATTTGAAATCGCAGCTAAAACATATAGGTAGTAAAAAAAGTTCTGGAATCAAATTCCTTGGTGGAACCTTTTGATGTTTAAAACTGAAAAATGTCCAAAGAGAGTGTCTGATACAGCCATTTAAATCAGCAGAGAATAAACTTGCTTGCCATTTACACAAACTGCAACTCAAATACTAGCAGAATATGGCAATTAAGCCTGCAATTTTTCAGTCAAAACTACTTAGAGTTGCTAGACATGTGCCCTTAACAAAGCCGACTCACAGGACAGGCTGCAATCACTCAATTAACAATGCAACCTGAGATTAATAGTCATCACCATATGCCCTGAAACTATAACGTTCCTGATATGGACCATTGAAGAAGAGATCAGCCTCAAACCACTTGGGATAACGAACTAAATCACCAGCCACAAACCGCATGTAACGTTCGCTACCTTCAGGAACCACCCTCACCTCTCCTTCTTCTATGTAAACCAACTGGTCTACCTGCCAGTCCCAAGGCAACTTGCACTTTCCAGTCTTCCAAACAGACCATCTAGAGACTCCAAGCTCATCCAATCGGTTGCGTGGTACTTCTCTTTCCACCTTCACATTGTACAATTCCTCCAGAGACTTCTCTACATGCATTCCCTTTACACCATGACATTGCACATTTATGCTTCTGAACTTGCTACTGGCTCTGTTACTTCTGTTTACAGAGAAGAAGCCGAAACTTGGGGCTGTGATCATGCCTGTTGCAGCCATATGAAATTTACTTGTTTGTTCACCTGCTCAAAATGATCAAAGTTGAATGTAAATACTGTTCAGACAACTACACTGGGTAGATTTGAGAGGCTGGCATCTTGAGCTCTTAAAGCAAGACAAAATATGTATGCATATTCTCTTCTATAAGCCAGCAATCAGAAGAACACAAGCAAATAATTATCAAAAGAACAATTGAGTTTGCTAAATTTTGTAAATTAGCATTACTAAAACCAGGTGGGATTCCTTCAATAATTGCTTCAGATATGTGATGTGGAGGATATCATCAATTCTCCTTCTCGTCATTCATTATCATTTCTAGTTCTGTTCAACTGAATTAAGCATTCAAATTAAAATTCAAATATCTCATGTTGCCCTTTTTTTTTGGTGGGGCTTTGCTTCCTCTCCATCTTGATAATATTTATATCCAAGAATTTTGCAATAATTTAATTCAATAAATTTCTGTTTAGTTAATTATATTCGAAATGAAAAAAATTCATTTTTTTAATTTAAAAAATTTAATTTAAAATAAATTAAAACTATGGGTGCCAAGTGGTTTTTTCTTTTCCTAGACGAAGCAGGACATCAAAAGTTTCAGATTGAGGATCAAATCAAAACTTTCACCATTTTTCATCTGTCCTTCTAAATCTTAAAACCAAAATTTAAAATTGAGGATCAAATCAAAATTTCACCCTTTTGTATCTGTTCTTCTAAATCTTAAAAACACAATTTAAGAATAAGCATAAAATTTCAGTCTTAGATTTCCTTTTTTTTTTTGGAATTTGCTTTCGTCCCATCTTTTCTGTTGCAGAACTCCTAAGTTCATTTCATTTCCTCCTCTTTTCCCTCAGTTTCTCAGCAACCAACCAGAAAGCAGACAGACAAAAAAAAAAAAAAAAACCACCCTACCCCGAAAATCGACAACAATATAAACGAAAAGAAGGAAACAGGATAAAATTAGAGAACTTTGAGCCCTTACCTGATAAATATGGGCTTGTATTCAGCAGAGAGCTAAGGGAAGGTAAGATTGAGATGGTTCTAAAACCCTGGTCAGGGTTCGAGGTTTATCTGATTCCGCCCACAAAAGCTCCACGTTAAAGTCACAAGTAGGTGAATTTTAACATGTGACCTGCTGGCACTAACTTACCGGTTACCTTTTCTTTCGGTTACCTTGCCACAGTTTTTCATTTTTTTGGACCTGTAGAGTTTAAGGAGAATTGCTATTTTTTTTTAAATTATTAAAAAATTTATTAATTGATCTTTATAATTTTTAAAATCAATTAAAATATATTTTATTATCCATGAATACTATAATTTAATCATTTTTCAGGTCGTTTTGGGTTTGTTATCCATGAATACTGTAATAGCTAGTGAGAGTTGAAGGAATTGAGCAAAGATTTTTCAATGGTTTTCCACAAAGATCCACATTTCCTCTGAAAGATTCTGCTTTTTAATTGAGCAAAGATATAGATTCTGGGATTGTGCCAGTTAGGTTGTAGAACGAGAGAACAATGCTTGCATTCTGAGGAATTTTCTCTATAAATGCCAGTGAAACTTGCCTAAAAAGCTTGTTGTAAGAGAGATTCCAATAATAAAAATTACTTCCACCAAAATCAAGTGGTAATGATCCATTTAGCAAATTGGAAGACAAATCTAACACTTCAACAGAATTGAACACACTTGGAACATAATCTAAAGAGTAATTACTTCTTAAAGAAAGAACAGTAAGATTATGCAGACTAGTCAAATTCTTAGGTAGTTTACCAGCCAATGCATTAGCAGAAAGATTCAAGTACCGCAAACTTCTCATTCCTAGTCGTTGAATGTAGATAATGTGTTAATGGTGTAATGAGTTAATGCAAATGATGGCTCGAAATAAGTGAAAGAGGGCACTAGGAAAAAAAAGGAAAAGTTGCAGAGAATGAGATTAGGCAGAAGAAGAAACACTTTGTTTGCGTAAGTGGCTGAATTCATGCACCAAAACGAAGCTCAGCTGAAGATAGAGGGAGTTGGTGAAAATGAACTTATTGGACTGTTTGCTTAAGGGCATTTTCTACTTTTGCTATTAACAAATGACTTGTAAAACTTTTTAAAAAATAACATTTTCCGGATAAATCAGCAAATTTTAATACATGAGTTCTAATACTTAATAAATTGATTAGTAATTGTTATCCAAGCCAATTTTAACAATTAAAATCAATCTTTTAAATTATTACTAAAAATATATTGAGGCTAAATGTAGTAATTTTATTAAAAATCAATTTAATATTTAAAAATTAAAATTTCAGAGGCATGACAGCCTTTGTCAGTCCTCCTTGTATCCGTCACCACATACTATGATAATATATGTAAATGTTATAGTTGGATTCTTTGCAGTTTCGCAATGCCAGAGGCATAAAATCACCTGTGCCATTAGTGGTTTCGGGAGCTTGAAAGGTATCTAAATGCATGATTACTATATCACGATTATTTCTTTGCCAATTTACAATGTCAATGGATTTTGGAAATGGTCACACAAGTATACTACTTTAGCAAGTCTATGCCAGTTTTTGGATCAACATAACCAGTTAGCCACGTTACAGTTTAGGTCTTTGATTTTTAATTTATAGACAAAAAATTCTTTTAAATTTTTGACAAATTTCAAAATAATCATATAACCTCTTAATTTATAGACAAAAAAACCTTTTTAAATCCCTGACAAATTTCAAAATAATCAATTAAATTATGTGTAATTTGATCACTAATAATGGTCGATGAATCTGTTTGTGTTCAGATTGTTATTCCTGCTTCTTGATATTTTCATGCTGAGTTGCATTTCTTTTCTCTCCAGTTTTGCTGAACCTATTTCAATTGCATTTTGTCTCTTTTGACAGTAATGTGTTGGAAAATATTGTTGTGCATTCTTTCCTGCAAGATCTGCAGCCATTTTTGTATCTGATATGAATGACAGCTCCTGCATTTGCAGCTCATCAATGAAAACATATCCAAGGCACATTTCTGCAAACTGATACAATAGTGGAAGAGGATTAAACTCAGGAATTGTAGTTAAAATTTTAAAGTTAACCCTTCTAATACTCCAACTATTTTGTTTCTTTGAATGCAAAATTTTAAAGTTAATCCCTTGTAATACTCCAACTATTTTGTTTCTTCGAATGCAAAACTTTTTTATGGGTAAAAGTTTCATGCATTGAATCTTTTATCAGTGAAACTTCTACAGGCAAAAAGATTCGGTCCAGCTTTTGCGAATGGATGTTTTTGTTTAGGTTTGTCTCCCTAAAATCATTGGGATATTTTGCACAATAAGCCAAATTTTCAAAAAGCAATAAAAATCCACAGTAGGCCGAAATTCAATTCAATTATGATACCATTATTTATTTATTGACATTCATACAACATTTGTAACCCTCTTACAACATTTCTAATATAGTTTTACCTATCACATTTATCAACACAGCACAGATGGAGATCAATTGGACGTTTTGGCACCTAAAAATTTAGAAAGCTCCTTGACAATAGGCTTCTCTTTGATATCTTCCTCCCTATTGATATGCCATTTCTTTGATGTATTTTCTGCCTGGAATCAGAAGCTCCGAGTTAATACAAGAACAAAAGTTGTTTTTTTTTTTCGGATTGAATTTACAATTAGCATACCCATGTTTTTAAAGGCACCAATTGCTCTTTAATAATCTCAAGTTTTGGCTGAACCAAATCTTTCCCTTTAGTTCTGATATCATCACTCTGCCAGGATGTAAAAACCCAACATCAATTTCAGAGGCAATCCTCCTCCAAATTTCATACAAATAATGAAATTGTAAGCATCAGGCAGGAACTACTTAGTACTCACATTTTGCAGCTGCAGCTTGGAGACTGCCAAACTGAACACCACTGTGGCTCCACCAAACACAATTGCAGTAGCAACTGCAAATGCCTTTCCAACTACAATGTGATCACAAACAGCACATTAGAACCTCCTCAGTTTTCAATAAAATTGTACATTTTACTGATACCCAAAAGAACAATTCATTATAAATTTGGGATATATATATACACACACACTTCTATCTAAAAGTTAAATACTTTAATTCCAAGAGTTTGTTATAGTTGAGTTTAATCTAAATTATCGAGAACATAAATTATTAATTTCAAAACTAAAATTATTAACTATGATTGCACAAACAAAGAAGTAAATTGAAATAGCAAAACTAAGTTATCTTGTGCAACAGATCAGGGATTTACAAAATTTTATTTTCAAGTTAGCTGCTAACAAGTCCACTGGTAGATTATTTTGTGTGCACTTGTGTTGTCCTAGCTAGAGCAAAAAAGGAAAGAAACTAAACCTACTCTGAGTAAGCCCTTCAGCCGCAGCCTTCAATTTCTCTGGATTGATAGGGGTATATCTGTCTTTTCTCATTTCGTTGGCCGTTGACGCCAACACCGAGCTCTCTTGTGACGGCAATTCCCACCTGCAATTCCCCATTGATTTAAAAAAGAGAAAAAGAAAAAAAAATTGAAGAGAGAAACAAATTCGGTTTTGATAGGAGGAAGAAATCCCCAATTTCCAATTACCTTTTGGGACCAAAAGTGACATGAGGCAGAGAGAGATAAGCTCTGAGGGGATTCAATGCATCAGGGGACACAGTGGCGACCTTATCGGAGTTGGAGTGAAGTGCCCACTTGGACGCTGTGGAAATGGTAGATGACTCCGTCGGTTTCCCGAAGATGTACGAGGGAAGAGAATGCCTCAAAACCTCCGGTAGAACATCAGCTTGTGATTCCTGCTCGCTTGAAAGAGGAGAGGACGGGAGGTTCTTGGGAGCAGGGATGGATTTCTCGGCGAGGCGATTGACGGCATGTTTGGATTCCTGGAAAAAGAAGGCAGCTTCTTTTCCTGCCAGCCTTCCCGCGAGAAAACTCATTCGCGTACGTGGATACTGGAGTGGATTCGATGTCCTTGACTAGGTTTTGATTTG
This sequence comes from Manihot esculenta, assembly GCF_001659605.2. Taxonomy (NCBI): domain Eukaryota; kingdom Viridiplantae; phylum Streptophyta; class Magnoliopsida; order Malpighiales; family Euphorbiaceae; genus Manihot; species Manihot esculenta. The sequence goes on from NC_035173.2 coordinate 8,687,621, forward strand.
GCTTGTTTTCATTATGTGTTAGAGCTATTTAAAGGTCACGCCTGGAATCTGTTACCGATTAAAATATATAATAGAATAAATTAATTGATTTTAAATCCATTTTATTTTAGTAAAAAAATTTATTATTTAATATTTAAATATTTTTTAAAAAATATTTTTTTATGAAATAAATGGAATCTGATTGTAATAATAATAATAATAATAATAAAGTCAAGTGTAGCGGCTACGCATACTTGCTTGGAGAAGAAGGATTCTGAAAGAGTTGAGCAATGCAACAGGCTTCTTATAATTTCATGAGCTAATTGCTGTCGTCGCCAATTTAAAATAATTTTACAATGTTGTAATTTAAAATGATAAATTTAAATTGTCTTTGCTATGTCTTTCAAAATTCTATTAATGTTTCTAAATATTAATAAAAAAATTGGATATAATATAGTATAAAATTTTAGTTTTCATTAAATGGTCCCTTAAAATTTCTATTAATCTCTAATAATTTTTAGTTTCTTTTTTATAATTAACATTAAAGCATTAAAATTATTTGATTATTATAAAATAATATAAAAATTAAATTAATTTTGTATTTATAAATTAAAATTTGATAAATATTTTATTTTAAAATTAAATACAAGTTAGTTTAGCAATTTTTACCATTCAATTTAAACCTAAAAATTTTTATTTTTGTTTTTACTCTACTTTGAATATATTTATTTATTCATCTTTCTATGATATATTATATTATTATTTTATTAATATTTAACTTTTTATGTCAAATTAATTTTATAATACTTGTTTTAATTTTACACTACCATGTCGTATCATTTGTCTATTTTAAAAATTTTTTTCTCAAATTTAAATATGTGAATTTTATATAAACTTATGAAAATTATAAAATATTATCATAAACAAAAATTTGTAATACTTATATTTATTACATATATTTTGTTATAATTTTTTAATTAATATAAAGTTTATAGTTTGATATTTTATATTATTTTTATTTATTTTTTAATTATACTCTCAAAATATTTTCTAGTTCCGCCCTGTTAATGCCCATCTTCTGAATCGGACTCTTGGGCCTCGACCTCCACTTTAAAAAGTTCACATTGATTAATATTTTAATATTAATATTAAAAAATAAATTATTTCTTAATATTTTAATATTATAATATTAGAATATTAGATAATAAGTTTAAATTTAAAAAAATAAAAATTATAAGATATATAAAATAATTATCAACATAGTAAAGTGATTATCTTAATTTTAAATACTATCTTAATTTTAAATATAAATTATTTTAATATTATTTATATACTCAAAAAATTTTAAAAATACTTAAAAAAAAATCATATTATCTATTTTCTTTTAATCTTTTTTTTTTTGAATCAAAAGGAGAGCTTAACTCATATTATTAATATCAAAGGATAATGCGTCGTACAAGAATAAAGGAGGGCATACCCCCAATCAAAATCAGACAAAGAACCAGCCGCCCTTGCAACTGTATGAGCAACTTGATTCGCTGATCTCCTAATAAAAGCAAACGAAACATACTGCAGCTCATGAAGAAAAGCTTTATAATCATTAATCATCAACTGAAAATATGAAGAATCAGAGTGTGGAGAATTCAAAGCGTTAACAACCAGCTCACAATCCGTCTCCACACAAACCGGAAAATAATTTTTAGACTTCAACCAACTCAATGCCTCCCTAAAACATAACACTTCACCCAATAGAGGATCCATTAAACCCGGCACGACCATAAGTTGACCTTCACAACAGTACCCCAATGAATTTCGGACCACCATACCCAACCCATATGAACCATTAGTCTGTACTGAAATGTCTATATTGCATTTATAATGTCCAAGGAGAGGAGGTTGCCACACTGCTGCAGCTAGTGGTTTTGTACGAGAATCTGAAACTCGAAAATGTAACCGAGTGAGCTGCCATTCTTCCAACACTGCTCTAGCCCTATTAACCACGTAAATAGGCTGCTGAAAAATCTGATTCCACACAACATCATTACGGTGTGTCCACAAGCTCCATATCAACATAAAAACCTCTTCACGTTGAGACATAGGCAAAGAAGTAAGAACATAAGACAACATAGTGTTAAGAGAAGAAAAGGATACCCAACCTAATTTTGACAGCAACCAACAAGATCTTGCAAAAGAGCAACCATAGAGAACATGAAAGTCTGTTTCCAGACCAACACCACAAACAGGACAACACTCATCAATATCCATATGACGAACTCGAAGATTATGTTTACAAGGCAAAGCATTTCGTAAAATACGCCAAATGAGAAGCTTTACCTTAGCTGGAACAGCAACTTTCCAGATGAGATGCCACGGGAAACTATGATCAGAGATAGCAGCAAGATTATCCTCCATTGCCACACGATAGCCTTCCTTCACAACATACTCACCCTTTCGATTTAAAGCCCAGCACCAATCATCATCGCATTCCCTAAGCGATAAAGGAATACGCAAAATGTTGTTAGAATCCTGCTGCTGAAAATGAGTCCGAATTAACTCGGCATTCCATGTCCTGTTCAAAATCAAATCGGAAACCATAACAAAAGGCATGTTCTCAGCGACCTCAGTCCGAATATAAGGATCACCTGCTTCTAAAATCCAAGGATCAGTCCAAATGTGAGTGGAACGCCCATCCCCAATCCGTCGCCTGCAGCCATAAGTTAAAATAGAGCGAGAAGTACAAATACTTCTCCAAATCTGACTCGGACCATTACCCACAGGAGCTTGGAAAAAATCAGAATGGGGAAAATACTTCGCCTTTAACACTTTAGAAGCCAAAGTATTAGGATACTTCAAAAGTCTCCAACCCTGCTTAGCCACTAAAGCAAGATTAAACTGTCGTAAGTCCCGGTACCCTAAACCACCAGCGACCTTTGGAATTGCAAGTCGTTTCCATCGAAACCATCTTATACCACCACCAGTATTATTTCCATTGCCCTAAAAGAAACTATTCATTATAGTCTCAATATCTTTACAAGTATCCACCTGTAACAAAAACAATGACATAATATAATTGGGAACTGACTGCGCAACAGTACGCAAAAGAATATCTTTCCCAGCCTTAGAAAGAAATTTTGTCTTCCATCCTTGGATACGCTTTGCCACTTTGTCCACCACATAATTAAAAATTAATTTCTTATCTCTGCCAATGACCGAAGGCATGCCAAGATAATTACCGTGATTTTCCACCTCCTGTACTCCCAAACATTGACAAATGCTTGCACGAAGAACATAATCCGTATTAGGAGTAAACATCACTGCTGACTTATCATAATTTATCCTCTGCCCAGATGCTTGTTCATAAAGAGACAAGCAATACTTCAACTGATGCGCTTCCTCATCCGAAGCTCTAGTAAAGAAGAGGGAGTCATCTGCAAAAAATAAATGAGAAACCGGAATGGCTCTCTTTGTAACAGTAGCACCATGCAATCGACCCTGAGCTTGGAATTTAGACAAAACCGCTGATAATCCTTCAGCACAAATGATAAAAAGGTAAGGAGAGAGAGGATCACCTTGACGCAAATGTAACGACCGGGAAATCGGACCGCTACCGGCGCTAGGATCCAGATCGGCTTAAGGCCGCCGGGACCCGTAGCAAGCCTGACATCTAACCTGTAAACCTGTATAATCCCATACATGATCAACAACATACATAAAAATTAAAACTTTTCTTTCCATATACATCAACCATACTCAACCTGTGCATGCACTGTATATACATAAATCATAAACCTTGATCCCTCAGTGGGATCTCATCAGTGCCCCCAAATGGGTGACATAACATATGTTGAGTTGGTTTGCATAAATGACATAAAATATCCAAGATCATGTATTAAAAGGGATAACAACATTCTATGGTCAAGCACACCTCTAATATCCATAAACATCATTACATAACTATACTGTACTTTTACATTACACCGTACTACGATTTGTCATGTCCACATTCTATCTATTACATAAACAAGCTTTACTCTAACCGACCTCCTCTTCTATCCTGTACCTGCAAGCCTGGGGGTAAAAGGGCGAGGGGTGAGCTAAAAGCCCAGTGAGTTGAACTATAAAACATATTAACACTATGCTCCAATGAGATGCATCATAACACAGACAATTCACATAAGGGTTGGGTGAACTTGTCACCAATTAGTCCAAGCTAACTCTGTGCCAGGCCGTAGCATGGGGTCCTGGTCTTCCTGTCATACATACATTACTTACCATTATCCCAGGGCCTCCTCTGGGCTCCCGGTCTTCGAGTCCCATTACCGTGCCAGGCCGTAGAATGGGGTCCTGGTCTTTCCTTACTCTGTGCCAGGCCGTAGAATGGGGTCCTGGTCTTCCTGTCATGGACTAATTGGGTCATCCAACATTCACCCACATCAACAACAATCGATGCAATGCGGCATATTCGTGAAAACTAATGCAATCATCCTATTGCATAATCATGATGCATGAAACATGATAAAACATTTAATTTCTTAATTTAAAAGATTTAGTTTAGTTCCACTCACCTCTGGCTGACTCTGACAACACCGAAGCAGCTGGACTCACTGCTGGGGTCCTCGGTTCCTCGGGTCCGAACCTACACAGGTGGACTCAAATGAGGGACCAAACATACCTGAACATAACTATAAACTACTCCCCAAAAACCCCCTAAAACATCATGGAACAACAATAGAAAAACATGCAAAGGAGGCCTGGACAGGGCACTTTCGGCGGCAGGTTCGGCGGCCGAAAGTCCCTCCAGAGCCGAAAGTCAGGCAGGTTCGGCGGCCGAAACTCCCAGACAGAGACGAAACTCATGCATGTTCGGCGGTACTTTCGGCGGCCGAAACTGCCAGACAGAGACGAAAGTCTCCTTTCGGGGGCAAGCTTCGGCAGCCGAAAGGCTGCCTCCCCAGCCATGTTCGGCGGCCGAAAATCCTTCGACTGCCGAACCTGGTTTCTGCCAAAGGGCAGAAACTTGGCTCCCTTTGCACATTTCGCCTCCAAACCTTACCAACATGCATCAAACCTATTCTACAACACACAAACACAAGCATACATGTTCCTAGGGGCCTCAAAACAACATAAACCCCATCTACAACACATCAAGCATTCACATTGTTCATGAACATACATATATACCCAAAAACATAACCATAACCTAAACATGCATTCTAACCCATAGATCTACTTAAAACTTACTTAAAACATGCAATGAGCTTAAGATCGGCTCTTACCTCTTGAAGATCGAGAGAGAGACGACCTAAACTCGAAGTTGGGAGAGATTGGGTTCTTGAACCTCCAAGCTCCAAAACTTTGCTCAAAAGCTCAAATCTTCAAAACAAAGTTAAAACAACTGAAAATCTTGAAAGATTTAGAGGAAGAACATCAAAGATTGGTGAGGGACGGCGGAGAGCTCACCTTGGCCGAAAATGGGGAAAAAGCTCGCCCGTTTTCGGCTAAGGGACCCTTTTATAGTGGCTGGCCAGACCACGTTCGGGGGCCGAATGTGCCTCCGCATGCATGCCATGTTCGGCGGCCGAACTTGAGGTTCGGCGGCCGAACCTGGACTTCCCTCACTTATGCTTTCGGGGGCCTAAAGCACACCCGCAACGCATGCATGTTCGGCGGCCGAACTTGAGGTTCGGCGGCCGAACCTGGGTTTTCCTCCTATGCTATTTTCATGCAAAAACTCATTTTCTTTCATGCTTAAAACATAAAACACATTAATACATTTTATAAAAACATGGTTTTACCCTACTAGAGGCTTCCGACATCCGAGATTCCACCGGACGGTAGGAATTCCGATACCGGAGTCTAGCCGGGTATTACATTCTCCCCCCTTAAGAACATTCGTCCCCGAATGTTCCTCAACTAGCACATGCAAGGCATACAACATATCATACACATAAAACACATAGAGACTAACCTTAAAAGAGATGAGGATATTGCCGGAGCATAGACTCCCGTGTCTCCCAAGTGCACTCTTCCAGATTGTGGTGGTTCCAAAGGACCTTCACCATCGGGATTTCCTTGTTCCTTAGCTTTCTGATCTGGGTGTCTAGGATCCGTACCGGCTGCTCCACATAGGTGAGATCCTCTTGGATCTCCACATCAGGCTCACTAAGAACCTTGCCCGGATCTGACACGAACTTTCTCAACATAGAAACATGGAAAACCGGATGGATTCTCTCCATTGAAGCAGGTAAATCCAGCTTGTACGATACATTCCCAATCTTTTGCAAGACTTCAAAGGGTCCGATGTACCGCGGAGCCAGCTTACCTTTCTTCCCAAACCGAACCACTCCTTTCATTGGAGACACCTTGAGCAATACCAGATCCCCCTCCTGAAACTCTACTAGTCTTCTGCGGATGTCTGCATAACTCTTCTGTCTGCTTGCTGCAGTCTTGATTCTTTCTCTGATTAAGGGTACCACCCTGCTGGTGATCTCTACTAGCTCAGGCCCTGCCAAGGCCTTTTCCCCAACTTCTTCCCAGCAAACAGGTGACCTGCACTTCCTTCCATATAAAGCTTCATATGGAGCCATCCCGATGCTAGCATGATGGCTGTTATTGTAGGCAAACTCCACCAAAGGTAGATGCTGCCTCCAAGAACCGCCAAAGTCCAGCACACACATTCTTAGCATATCTTCTATGGTCTGGATGGTCCTCTCTGACTGTCCGTCTGTCTGTGGATGGAAGGCAGTGCTGAAATCCAATCTAGTACCCATGGCATTCTGCAGACTCCGCCAAAACCTGGAGGTGAACTGGGGCCCTCTATCTGACACTATAGAAACAGGAACCCCATGCAGTCTGACTATCTCATCAACATACACCTGCGCCAACTTGTCCACAGAATAGCCACTCCTGACAGGGATGAAGTGAGCAGATTTGGTGAGTCTGTCCACAATCACCCATATGGAGTCCAATCTGTTGGACGTCGCCGGTAACCCCACTACGAAGTCCATAGCTATATTCTCCCATTTCCACTCTGGAATAGGTAGCGGGTTAAGCATTCCAGCCGGCTTCTGATGTTCCAGCTTCACCCTCTGACACACTTCGCAGGCTGACACAAACTGTGCCACTTCTCTCTTCATAGCTGGCCACCAATAAACCTTTTTCAGATCCTGATACATCTTGGTGGCCCCGGGGTGAATGTTGTATCTTGCATTATGAGCCTCTCTCATAATGTCTCCTTTTAGCCCTATGTCATCTGGTACACACAATCGACTCCCATAGCGGAGGATCCCCTTATTGTCGAATCTGAACTCACTGTCCTTGCCTGACTGAACAGTCCTGGCAATCTTCACTAACTCTGGGTCCTCATGCTGTTTCTGAGCCACCTGCTCCAGAAACACGGGTGTCACTTTCATCTGAGCAACCAAGGCACCTGTACCAGACAACTCCAACTGTAGACCTTCATCAATGAGCTTGTAAAACTCCTTCACCACTGGTCTCCTCTCTGCCGTGATGTGGGATAGACTGCCTAGTGACTTCCGGCTTAGGGCGTCTGCCACGACATTCGCCTTACCCGGATGATACTGAATCTTGCAATCATAGTCACTCAGCAGCTCTACCCATCTCCTCTGTCTCAAGTTCAAATCTCTTTGACTCAGGATGTACTGCAGGCTTTTATGATCGGTGAAGATCTCACATTTTACCCCATAGAGGTAGTGCCTCCACATCTTGAGTGCAAAGATTACTGCCGCCATCTCAAGGTCATGTGTGGGGTAATTCAACTCATGCTTCTTTAGCTGCCTCGAAGCATAAGCAATCACCCTCTCATTTTGCATCAGTACACAACCCAGTCCCACACGGGACGCATCACAAAAGACTGTAAAGTCCTCATCACTAGATGGCAGAGCTAAAACTGGTGCTGAAGTCAACCTCTTCTTAAGCTCTTCAAAACTCTCTTCGCACTGGTCGGTCCACAGAAACTTCTGATTCTTCCTGGTTAGTCTGGTCAGAGGAGCTGCTATTTTCGAGAAGTCCTGGACGAACCTCCTGTAGTAACCTGCCAGACCCAAGAAACTTCTAATCTCTGTCACTGAAGTGGGTCTAGGCCAGTTAGCCACAGCTTCTACCTTCTTGGGGTCTACCTCTATACCATTTTCTGACACCACATGCCCCAAGAATGAAATGCTCCTCAGCCAGAACTCACACTTGGAGAACTTGGCATACAAGCCATGTTCCCTCAAGGTCTGTAGAACCAACCTCAGATGATGGGCATGCTCCTCTGCATTCCTGGAATACACCAAGATATCATCTATGAAGACAATAACGAAGTGATCCAGGTACTGGCTAAACACTCTGTTCATGAGATCCATGAATGCTGCAGGGGCGTTGGTTAACCCGAACGGCATCACAAGGAACTCAAAATGCCCATATCTGGTCCTGAAAGCTGTCTTTGGCACGTCCTCTTCCCTGATCCTCAACTGATGATACCCGGACCTCAGATCTATTTTGGAGAAACAACCCGCTCCTGCTAGCTGGTCGAATAGATCGTCGATCCTTGGCAATGGGTACTTGTTCTTGGTAGTGACTTTGTTCAACTGCCTGTAGTCGATACAAAGTCTAAGGGATCCATCCTTCTTTCTCACAAACAAAACTGGAGCACCCCAGGGTGAGGTACTCGGTCGGATGAAGCCCTTGTCTACCAGTTCCTGTAACTGCTCCTTCAACTCTTTCAATTCTGCTGGCGCCATCCTGTAGGGAGGGATAGAGATCGGTCGGGTTCCAGGCATCAGTTCTATCTCGAACTCTATCTCCCTAGCAGGTGGTAAACCTGGCAGCTCGTCTGGGAACACATCTAAGAACTCTCTAACCACTGGCACCGAGGCGGGCTCTCTAACCTGACTGCTAAGCTCTCTCACATGAGCCAAATACCCCTGACATCCCCTCCTGAGCAACCTACGAGCCTGAAGAGCTGATATCAGACCTCTAGGTGTACCCCTCCTGTCTCCTCTGAAGACAACCTCAGACCCATCCTGACCTCTGAACCTGACTACCTTGTCCCTGCAGTCCAAGGTAGCACCATGGGTAGATAACCAGTCCATCCCTAGAATGACGTCAAAATCTGTCAAATCTAGAACCACTAGGTCGGCGGACAAGCATCTCCCCTCAACAAACACAGGACTACACTGGCAGACTGACTCTGCCACTGATGGATCACACTTGGGTCCACTGACCCAGAGAGGACACTCTAACCCAGAAGTCATCAGACCCAACCTCCCCACGGCTCTCGGAGCAATAAAAGAATGAGATGCACCAGGGTCCATCAAGGCATACACATCTGAACAACCAATGATTAAGTTACCTGCCACCACGGTGTTAGATGCATCTGCCTCCTGCTGTGTCATTGTGAAGATCCGTGCTGGAGCTGATGGACCTTCACCTCTGAAACCCGCTGAAGAAGAGGCTGCCCCTCTCCCTCTACCTCTGCCACTGGCCTGAGTCATGGCTGGAGCTGCTGGCTGCGCTACACTGCCTGAAGCTGTCTGCTGGGACTGAGCCATCGGGACTGCTCTTGGACAATCTCGAGCCATATGCCCCTCCTGACCACATCTGAAACAGGCGTTCGTCCCAAACCGACATACTCCCTTGTGTGGCCTACCACACCTCGCACAAACTGCATTATCCGCACCAGAGCTTGAGCCACTTCCAAATCCCAGACTAGACTTAACCTTGTTCCAGAACTTGTTCTTCTTACCCTTGGGCTTACCCCATCTCTTGCTGCCTGAAGCTGCTGCACTAAGGGTAGAGGGATCTAACCTTCCCCCACCCGGAGTTTTAGAACCAGAAGACTGTGCCACTGTCTGCTTAACTGTCCCCTGAACGATGGCACTGGCCTCCATTTTTCTGGCCATATCTACTATGGCATGGAAGCTCTCCCTGTCCACGGACTGAATCAAGGAGGAATACCTGGAATGGAGTTTCATGACATACCTCCTTGACCTCTTCGAATCTGTATCCAGACTCTGCCCAGCAAAAGGCAACAGCTCCAAAAATCTGTCGGTGTACTCCTCTACACTCATTTCATCCGTCTGCCTCAACTGTTCAAACTCTATCATCTTCAGCTCCCTTGAACTATCGGGAAAAGCCCATCCTGCAAACTCGTTTGCAAACTCCTCCCAAGACATGCTGTCCACTCTCGGGTTCACATAATTCTTGAACCACTCCCGTGCCTTCTTGCACTTAAGCGTGAACCCGGCCATTTGAATGGCTCTACTGTCATCAGCCCCAATCTCCTCTGTGATCACTTTAACCCTTTCAAGATACACAAATGGGTCATCCCCTTTTTCATACTGAGGAGCACCCAATTTCATGTAGTCAGTCATCTTAACCTTGCTCCCACTGGCTGAGCTAGGTCTAGATGGCTGAACAACTGGGGCTGCTGGTTCTGTAGGTGGTGGAGGTGGTGCAACATTTTCTGAGGTAGGGTTTTCTGGATTTGGATAGTAAGGTGGAGGTGGATACATTGGGTATTGTGAATATGGTGGGTAGTATGGTGGGTATGGCATCTGTGTGGGATAAGGGGTGAAGCTAGGGTAATCCGATGTGCCTCCCATCGAATACCCAGGGTTTTGTGAGAAGGGTGGGTAGTAAGGTGGCTGAACAAATCCCGAGGCCTGAGTGCCTCCTTGGGATTCCCCCATTCCTTCTTCTGACATGCTAACTCCCAGACTGCCATCCCTCCTCTGCTCTACATCCATATCATCCCCCATGTCCTCTGACGCTCCTCCCTGAACTGTTCCTCTAACTGATCTGCTCCTACCCAGATCCAAAGACCTTCTAGGGTCTCTTACTGCTCTGTCTCTGCTAGACCTACTAGACATTGCCCTAGGCAATGCTGGAGGACGGGCGCTCGTGCCCTCATCCTCAGGTGGCACTCCAGTCAATCTTGCTGATCGACGAGTTCCCCTCATCCTGTTTTCTGAAAAACAGTACACATAGCACAAACATTAGCATCATATGGTTCATGTGGGCACACATGAACCCGCATCACATACATCACATATCATAGCATATCATTAATGCACATGCATATTATCATGGCATTTCACATCATCATGCAAGACAGGACTCCACATCCTATCCTAGTGGACATGATCTTTCCTATTGTGCTTGACCTTCTATAACATCTATGAGCCCGACACTCTAGGTCCGACCATATGAACCTAGGGCTCTGATACCATTCTGTAACGACCCGAAAATCGGACCGCTACCGGCGCTAGGATCCAGATCGGCTTAAGGCCGCCGGGACCCGTAGCAAGCCTGACATCTAACCTGTAAACCTGTATAATCCCATACATGATCAACAACATACATAAAAATTAAAACTTTTCTTTCCATATACATCAACCATACTCAACCTGTGCATGCACTGTATATACATAAATCATAAACCTTGATCCCTCAGTGGGATCTCATCAGTGCCCCCAAATGGGTGACATAACATATGTTGAGTTGGTTTGCATAAATGACATAAAATATCCAAGATCATGTATTAAAAGGGATAACAACATTCTATGGTCAAGCACACCTCTAATATCCATAAACATCATTACATAACTATATTGTACTTTTACATTACACCGTACTACGATTTGTCATGTCCACATTCTATCTATTACATAAACAAGCTTTACTCTAACCGACCTCCTCTTCTATCCTGTACCTGCAAGCCTGGGGGTAAAAGGGCGAGGGGTGAGCTAAAAGCCCAGTGAGTTGAACTATAAAACATATTAACACTATGCTCCAATGAGATGCATCATAACACAGACAATTCACATAAGGGTTGGGTGAACTTGTCACCAATTAGTCCAAGCTAACTCTGTGCCAGGCCGTAGCATGGGGTCCTGGTCTTCCTGTCATACATACATTACTTACCATTATCCCAGGGCCTCCTCTGGGCTCCCGGTCTTCGAGTCCCATTACCGTGCCAGGCCGTAGAATGGGGTCCTGGTCTTTCCTTACTCTGTGCCAGGCCGTAGAATGGGGTCCTGGTCTTCCTGTCATGGACTAATTGGGTCATCCAACATTCACCCACATCAACAACAATCGATGCAATGCGGCATATTCGTGAAAACTAATGCAATCATCCTATTGCATAATCATGATGCATGAAACATGATAAAACATTTAATTTCTTAATTTAAAAGATTTAGTTTAGTTCCACTCACCTCTGGCTGACTCTGACAACACCGAAGCAGCTGGACTCACTGCTGGGGTCCTCGGTTCCTCGGGTCCGAACCTACACAGGTGGACTCAAATGAGGGACCAAACATACCTGAACATAACTATAAACTACTCCCCAAAAACCCCCTAAAACATCATGGAACAACCATAGAAAAACATGCAAAGGAGGCCTGGACAGGGCACTTTCGGCGGCAGGTTCGGCGGCCGAAAGTCCCTCCAGAGCCGAAAGTCAGGCAGGTTCGGCGGCACCTTCGGCGGCCGAAACTCCCAGACAGAGACGAAACTCATGCATGTTCGGCGGCACTTTCGGCGGCCGAAACTGCCAGACAGAGACGAAAGTCTCCTTTCGGGGGCAAGCTTCGGCAGCCGAAAGGCTGCCTCCCCAGCCATGTTCGGCGGCCGAAAATCCTTCGGCTGCCGAACCTGGTTTCTGCCAAAGGGCAGAAACTTGGCTCCCTTTGCACATTTCGCCTCCAAACCTTACCAAACATGCATCAAACCTATTCTACAACACACAAACACAAGCATACATGTTCCTAGGGGCCTCAAAACAACATAAACCCCATCTACAACACATCAAGCATTCACATTGTTCATGAACATACATATATACCCAAAAACATAACCATAACCTAAACATGCATTCTAACCCATAGATCTACTTAAAACTTACTTAAAACATGCAATGAGCTTAAGATCGGCTCTTACCTCTTGAAGATCGAGAGAGAGACGACCTAAACTCGAAGTTGGGAGAGATTGGGTTCTTGAACCTCCAAGCTCCAAAACTTTGCTCAAAAGCTCAAATCTTCAAAACAAAGTTAAAACAACTGAAAATCTTGAAAGATTTAGAGGAAGAACATCAAAGATTGGTGAGGGACGGCGGAGAGCTCACCTTGGCCGAAAATGGGGAAAAAGCTCGCCCGTTTTCGGCTAAGGGACCCTTTTATAGTGGTTGGCCAGACCACGTTCGGGGGCCGAATGTGCCTCCGCATGCATGCCATGTTCGGCGGCCGAACCTGGACTTCCCTCACTTAAGCTTTCGGGGGCCTAAAGCACACCCGCAACGCATGCATGTTCGGCGGCCGAACTTGAGGTTCGGCGGCCGAACCTGGGTTTTCCTCCTATGCTATTTTCATGCAAAAACTCATTTTCTTTCATGCTTAAAACATAAAACACATTAATACATTTTATAAAAACATGGTTTTACCCTACTAGAGGCTTCCGACATCCGAGATTCCACCGGACGGTAGAAATTCCGATACCGGAGTCTAGCCGGGTATTACAGCAAACCTCTTTCTGGAATTAACGGGCCATAGTCATCACTGCCTCTCATAAAAAAATAAGAAACGGAAGTAACAATTTTCATGATGCGAGAGACCCAGGACTCATCAAAACCCAATTTTAACATAATAAGCTTCAAATAATTCCATTCTATACAATCATAAGCCTTGCTCATGTCAGTCTTTAATGCCAACA